>NW_017189516.1:59543274-59616138 GCF_001704415.2 Capra hircus | reverse complement strand
GAAACACCTAACCGTCTTACTTGGGTTTCTCTTACCTTCGATGTGGGGTATCTCTTTACGACTGCTGCAGCAAAGCGCAGCTGTTGCTCCTTACCTTGAGCTTGGGTAGCTCCTCCTGCCCGCCACCCCAACCTCAGACGTGGTGTAGCTCCTCTCGGCCATTCCTGCGCCATTGCAGCCTGGCACTCTCGGCCGCTGCCCCTGACCTCAGCTGTGGGGTAACTCCTCTTAGCCGCCACCCCTTGGGCATGTGGTCCTCCCGGCTTCTGCCCCTGACCTCTAGACGGCGTGGGTAGCTCCTCTTGGCCACACTATGTGCACAGGTCGCAGCCGCCTGTGTGACATGTATATATGGGAGAGACCCAGAAGAGCTGAGTAACTCAACACAAATGCAGAAGCCTTCACCTTAAACACCCTTCTCAGCTAAAGAGGAAGTTGAAGATGGGAAAATCAGTTACAGGAAGTTACCAAGAAAGCAGATTTAAGTAAGTGCCTTCTCCGTTGATGAGAGTTTCTAGAGAGTTGGTATTACTCACCCCTCCCCCAAACACGGTTGTTGTTATTTCTCAGTTGCTAAGTCATGTCCAATTCTTTGCAAGCCCATGGCCTGCAGCACAGCTAGGCTTCCCTGCGCCCACTATCTCCCCAAGTTTGCTCAAACTTATGTCCATTGAGTTGATGATGCAGCCAACTTTCTCATCCTCTGTTGCCCTCTTCTCCCTGCTCTCAGTCTTTCCCCAAACACGAGAGAGCAGTCATCCTTACAAACGGAAATTTTCTCTTACAAATATAAATATTTCTTTCTTAAGGGCAACTCTTCCATGGTTTTCAGAGCACTTCTCAAGTCTGCTGTTTCTTGAATGTAACCTGCTTTAAGCCATATTGTTTTAAACAATATGCCAAAGAGACATATTTTAGGGTGACAAATTCTGCTCCCTTACACTGAGAAATTAGATTTTTTCAGAAGAATTCCAGGAAGCAAGAGATTTCTGAGTAATGCATAAATCATAGAAGAAAAGTCTACTTTTTTCAGGACAAATGTTGCCTCTCCAGTGATGCAATAAGATCAATAGGCCATGAAGCCTTTTTGTTCTTTCATGCTACTTTAAATTGTCCATATTTTCATAATACTGTATTTATCAGAAATATCCTCTCTGTCACCCTTTCACTTTCATGCTTTGGAGAAGGAAATGGCAACCCGCTCCAGTGTTCTTTCCTGGAGAATCCCAGGGATGGCGGGCTGGAATGGGTGAATTTAACTCAGATGACCGTTATATCTACTACTGTGGGCAGGAATCCCTTAGAAAAAATGGAGTAGCCATCATGGTCATGAAAAGAGTCTGAAATGCAGTACTTGGATGCAGTCTCAAAAACGACAGAATGATCTCTGTTAGTTTCCAAAAGGGAAACCATTCAATATCACAGTAATCCAAGTCTATGCCCAGCCAGTAATGCTGAAGAAGCTGAAGTTGAACGGTTCTATGAAGACCTCCAAGACCCTTTAGAACTAACAGCCCAAAAGATGTCCTTTTCATTATAGGGGACTGGAATACAAAAGTAGGAAGTCAAGAAACACCTGGGTAACAGGCAAATTTGACCTTGAATACAGAATGAAGCAGAGCAAAGCTAATAGAGTTTTGCCAGGAAAACGCACTGGTCATAGCAAACACTGTCTTCAAACAACACGAAAGAAGACTGTACATGGGACATCACCAGATGGTCAACACTGAAATCAGACTGATTATATTCTCTGCAGCCAAAGATGGAGAAGCTCTAATACAGTCAGCAAAAACAGGACCAGGAGCTGACTGTGGCTCAGATCATGAACTCCTTATTGCCAAATTCAGACTTAAATTGAAGAAAGTAGGGAAAACCACTAGACCATTCAGGTATGACCTAAATCAAATCCCTTATGATTATACAGTGGAAATGAAAAATAGATTAAGGGACTAGATCTGATAGATAGAGTGCCTGATGAACTATGGACGGAGGGTCTGACATTGTACAGGAGACAGGATCAAGACAATCCCATGGAAAAGAAATGCAAAAAGCAAAATGGCTGTCTGGGGAGGCCTTACAAATAGCTGTGAAAAGAAGAGAAGCGAAAGGCAAAGGAGAAAAGGAAAGATATAAGCATCTGAATGCAGAGTTCCAAAGAATAGCAAGAGAGATAAGAAAGCCTTCCTCAGTGATCAGTGCAAAGAAATAGAGGAAAACAACAGAATGGGAAAGACTAGAGATCTCTTCAAGAAAATTAGAGATACCAAGGGAACATTCATGCAAAGATGGGCTCGATAAAGGACAGAAATGGTATGGACCTAACAGAAGCAGAAGATATTAAGAAGAGGTGGCAAGAATACACAGAAGAACTGTACAAAAAAGATCTTCATGACCAGATAATCACGATGGTGTGATCACTCACCTAGAGCCAGACATCCTGGAATGTGAAGTCAAGTGGGCCTTAGAAAGCATCACTACGAACAAAGCTAGTGGAGGTGATGGAATTCCAGTTGAGCTGTTTCAAATCCTGAAAGATGATGCTGTGAAAGTGCTGCACTCAATATGCCAGCAAATTTGGAAAACTCAGCAGTGGCCACAGGACTGGAAAAGGTCAGTTTTCATTCCAATCCCAAAAAAGGCAATGCCAAAGAATGCTCAAACTACCACACAATTGCACTCATCTCACACGCTAGTAAAGTAATGCTCAAAATTCTCCAAGCCAGGCTTCAGCAATACGTGAACCGTGAACTTCCAGATGTTCAAGCTGGTTTTAGAAAAGGCAGAGGAACCAGAGATCAAATTGCCAACATCCGCTGGATCATGAAAAAGAGAGTTCCAGAAAAACATCTATTTCTGCTTTATTGACTATGCCAAAGCCTTTGACTGTGTGGATCACAATAAACTGTGGAAAATTCTGAAAGAGATGGGAATACCAGACCACCTGACCTGCCTCTTGAGAAATCTGTATGCAGGTCAGGAAGCAACAGTTAGAACTGGACATGGAACAACAGACTGGTTCCAAATAGGAAAAGGAGTACGTCAAGGCTGTATATTGTCACCCTGCTTATTTAACTTCTATGCAGAGTACATCATGAGAAACGCTGGGCTGGAAGAAGCACAAGCTGGAATCAAGATTGCCGGGAGAAATATCAATAACCTCAGGTATGCAGATGACACCACCCTTATGGCAGAAAGTGAAGAGGAGCTAAAAAGCCTCTTGATCAAAGTGAAAGAGGAGAGTGAAAAAGTTGGCTTAAAGCTCAATATTCAGAAAACAAAGATCATGGCATCTGGCCCCATCACTTCATGGGAAATAGATGGGGAAACAGTGGAAATGGGAAACATTGGAAACTTTATCTTTTGGGGCTCCAAAATCACTGCAGATGGTGATTGCAACCATGAAATTAAAAGACGCTTACTCCTTGGAAGGAAAGTCATGACCAACCTAGATAGCATATTCAAAAGCAGAGACATTACTTTGCTAACAAATGTCCGTCTAGTCAAGGCTATGGTTTTTCCAGTGGTCATGTATGGATCTGTAAGTTGGACTATGAAGAAAGCTGAGCGCCGAAGAATTGATGCTTACGAACTGTGGTGTTCACAGAGTCGGACTCGACTGAGGGACTGAACTAAACTGAAGTGAAGTAAGTAAATCTCCTTATCTCTTCTTAGCTCTTCTTAGCACATTACGTGTCAGAGTAAGTTAGTAAGTCTCCTTAGAACACTATATTGTCAGAGTTAAAGAAGTATGTTTCCTTAGCTCTCATTAGAACACTATATGTGTTAGAGAAAGTAAGTCTGCTTAGCTCTCCTTAGCACGCTGTATGTGTCAGAGTAAGTAAGTCGCCTTACCTCTCCTTAGTACACTGTGTGTCAGAGTAGTAACTAAAGAGGTAAGTCTCCTTAGCACACTATGCTTCAGAGTAACTCAGTCTCTTTAGCTCTGCTTAGAACACTATATATCAGAGTAAATAAGTCTCCATAGCTCTCCTTAGAACACTGTATGTAACAAACTCAGTAACACTCCTTAGCTCTTCTTAGCTTTCTTTCAGTTCAGTTCAGTCGCTCAGTCGTGTCCGACTCTTTGCGACCCCATGAATTGCAGCACTCCAGGCCTCCCTGTCCATCACCAACTCCTGGAATTCACTTAAACTCATGTCCATCGAGTCAGTGATGCCATCCAGCCATCTCATCCTCTGTCATCCCCTTCTCCTCCTGCCCCCAATCCCTCCCAGCATCAGGGTCTTTTCCAATGAGTCAACTCTTCGCATGAGGTGGCCAAAATATTGGGAGTTTCAGCTTTAGCATCAGTCCTTCCAAAGAGCACCCAGGACTGATCTCCTTCAGAATGGACTGGTTGGATCTCCTTACAGTCCAAGGGACTCTCAAGAGTCTTCTCCAACACCACAGTTCAAAAGCATCAATTCTTCAGTGCTCAGCTTTCTTCACAGTCCAACTCTCACATCCACACATGACCACTGGAAAAACCATAGCCTTGACTAGACGGACATTTGTTAGCAAAGTAATGTCTCTGCGTTTGAATATGCTATCTAGGTTGATCATAACTTTCCTTCCAAGGAGTAAGAGTCTTTTAATTTCATGGCTGCAGTCACCATCTGCAGTGATTTTGGAGCCCCAAAAGATAAAGTCTGTCACTGTTTCCAATGTTTCCCCATCTATTTCCCATGAAGTGATGGGGCCAGATGCCATGATCTTTGTTTTCTGAATGTTGAGCTTTAAGCCAACTTTTTCACTCTCCTCTTTCACTTTCATCAAGAGGCTCTATAGTTCCTCTTCACTTTCTGCCATAAGGGTGGTGTCATCTGCATACCTGAGGTTATTGATATTTCTCCCAGCAGTCTTGATTCCAGCTTGTGCTTCTTCCAGCCCAGCATTTCTCATGATGTACTCTGCATAGAAGTTAAATAAGCAAGGTGACAATATACAGCCTTGATGTACTCCTTTTCCTATTTGGAACCAGTCTGTTGCTCCATGTCCAGTTCTAACTGTTGCTTCCTGACCTGCATATAGGTTTCTCAAGAGGCAGGTCAGGTGGTCTGGTATTCCCATCTCCTTCAAAATTTTCCAGTTTATTGTGATCCACACAATCAAAGGCTTTGGCGTAGTCAATGAAGCAGAAATTGATGTTTTTCTGGAACTCTCTTTCTTTTTCGATGATCCAGCGGATGTTGGCAATTTGATTTCTGGTTCCTCTGCCTTTTCTAAAAGCAGCTTGAACATCTGGAAGTTCACGGTTCACGTATTGCTGAAGCCTGGCTTGGAGAATTTTGAGCATTACTTTACTAGCGTGTGAGATGAGTGCAATTGTGTGGTAGTTTGAGCATTCTCTGGCATTGCCTTCCTTTGGGATTAGAATGAAAACTGACCATTTCCAGTCCTGTGGCCACTGCTGAGTTTTCCAAATTTGCTGGCATGTTGAGTGCAGCACTTTCACAGGCATCATCTTTCAGGATTTGAAATAGCTCAACTGGAATTCCATCACCTCCACTAGCTTTGTTCGTAGTGATGCTTTCTAAGGCCCACTTGACTTCACATTCCAGGATGTCTGGCTCTAGGTGAGTGATCACACCATCGTGAATATCTTGGTCATGAAGATCTTTTTTGTACAGTTCTTCTGTGTATTCTTGCCACCTCTTCTTAATATCTTCTGCTTCTGTTAGGTCCATACCATTTCTGTCCTTTATCAAGCCCATCTTTGCATGAAGTGTTCCCTTGGTATCTCTAATTTTCTTGAAGAGATCTCTAGTCTTTCCCATTCTGTTGTTTTCCTCTATTTCTTTGCACTGATCACTGAGGAAGGCTTTCTTATCTCTCCTTGCTATTCTTTGGAACTCTGCATTCAGATGCTTATATCTTTCCTTTTCTCCTTTGCTTTTCTCTTCTCTTCTCTTCACAGCTATTTTTAAGGCCTCCCCAGACAGCCATTTTGCTGTTTTGCATTTCTTTTCCATGGGGATGGTCTTGACCCGTCTCTCATACAGTGTCATGAACCTCCGTCCATAGTTCATCAGGCACTCTATCTATCAGATCTAGTCCCTTAACTCTATTTTTCATTTCCATTGTATAATCATAAGGAATTTGATTTAGGTCATACCTGAATGGTCTAGTGGGGCTTCCCTGGTGGCTCAGAGGTTAAAGCGTTTGCCTACAATGCAGGAGACCTGGGTTCAATCCCTGGGTCGGGCAGATCCCCTGGAGAAGGAAATGGCAACCCACTCCAGTATTCTTGCCTGGAGAACCCCATGGATTTAGGTGCCTGGTGGGCTACAGTCCACAGTGTCACAAAGAGTCAGACACAACTGAGCGACTTCACTCACTTGAATGGTCTAGTGGTTTTCCCTACTTTTTTCAATCCAAGTCTGAATTTGGCAATAAGGAGTTCATGATCTGAGCCACAGTCAGCTCCCGGTCTTATTTTTGCTGACCGTATAGAGCTTCTCCATCTTTGGCTGCAGAGAATATAATCAATCTGATTTCAATGTTGACCATCTGGTGATGTACATGTGTAGAGTCTTCTCTTGTGTTGTTGGAAGAGGGTGTTTGCTATGACCAGTGCGTTCTCTTGGCAAAACTCTATTAGTCTTTGCTCTGCTTCATTCCATATTCCAAGGTCAAATTTGCCTGTTACCCCAGGTGTTGACTTCCTACTTTTGCATTCCAGTCCCCTATAATGAAAAGGATGGCTGAGAGGAGGTATCCCAAGCCTGAGGTCAAGGGCGGCAGCCGGGATGAGCTACCCCATGCCCGAAGTCAGGGGCCGTGGCCGGGAGGAGCAACCCCACGTCCAAGGAGCGGTGGCTGTGCAGACACAGGAGAGCTGAGTAGAGCTACTCCAGGTTCAAGGTTGGGAGGGGTGGCCCTGAGGAGATACCCCTTGTACAAGGTAAGGAGCAGCGGCTATGCTTTGCTGGAGCAGCTGTGAAGAGATACCCCACGTCCAAAGTAAGAGAAACGCAAGACGGTAGGTGTTGTGAGAGGCATCAGAGGGCAGACACACTGAAACCATAATCAGAGAAAAGTAGTCAGTCTAATCACACGGACCACAGCCTTTTCTAACTCAATGAAACTAAGCCATGCCGTGTGGGACCACCCAACATGGGTGGATCACGGTGGAGAGGTCTGACAGAATGTGGTCCACTGGAGAAGGGAATGGCAAACCACTTCAGTATTCTTGCCTTGAGAACCCGATGAACAGTATGAAAAGGCAAAATGATAGTATACTGAAAGGGGAACTCCCTGGGTCAGTAGGTGCCCAATATGCTACTGGAGATCAGTGGAGAAATAACTCCAGAAAGAATGGAGGGATGGAGCCAAAGCAAAAACAATACCCAGCTATGGATGTGACTGGTGATAGAAGCAAGGTCCAATGCTGTAAAGAGCAATATTGCATAGGAACCTGGAATGTAGGTCCGTGAATCAAGGCAAATTGGAAGTGGTCAAACAAGAGATGGCAAGAGTGAATGTTGACATTCTAGGGATCAGCAAACTAAAATGGACTGGAATGGGTGAATTTAACTCAGATGACCATTATATCTACTACTGTGGGCAGGAATCCCTTAGAAGAAATGGAGTAGCCATCAAGGTCAATAGAGTCCGAAATGCAGTACTTGGATGCAGTCTCAAAAATGACAGAATGATCTCTGTTCATTTCCAAGGGAAACCATTCAATATCACAGTAATCCAAGTCTATGCCCCAACCAGTAATGCTGAAGAAGCTGAAGTTGAATGGTTCTATAAACACCTATAAGACCTTTTAGAACTAACACCCTAATTAAGTCTCCTTAGCCCTCCTTAGAACACTGTATGTGTCAGAGTAAGTAAGTAGGTAAGTCAGTAAGTCTCCTTAGCTTTCCTTACCACACAATATGTGTCAGAGTAACTAAGTCCTTAGCTTTCCTTCAAATGCTATATGTGTCAGAGTAACTAAGTCAACTAAGTAAGTCTCCTTAGCTCTCCACCAGGAATAAAACCCATGACCCATGCATTGGAAAGCAAAGCCCTAACCCCTACAACCCCCTGGAAGTCCGAAACATGTTCTGCTTCCCTCCTTACTCTCCCCAATTACCCTGTTTTCTAGAATAGGTTGGCTCCCTGATAAAGTAGAGATATAACTCAGTTCCTATACATCATACAAGACTTAATCCCAGAGAGCTTTAGAGGATGACTGATGAGAACAAAGTATATTGAGTATGCAGGTAAACTAGTGGATGTCACTTCTCTCATGACCTCACATACCACTCACCGTACTCTTGTCCAGTTGTCTCTTAATGGATGAGTCTATTTTTCCCACTAGCAGGTATACACTAATCTCCTACCATAATGCCACATTCATTCACTGTAAAAATGGTTGCTGAATAAACGTTGAAAGGTAAAAATGATATGTGGGAGCCTAAGAAACTTGTGATGTTAGAGAATTTTAGGAGACTTGTTCCTAGAATTTTTAAAGGATTTTAGAACTCAAATATTAACCAACATGTTAAAAATATATGACCCAAATCTATTAATGACACCATGTCCTGTTATCCCTGTTACAACTCCTGTTAATACTGTTATCTTAGTTTCTATGGTTATATATACTTCCTTCCTTTCTTTCCTCCCTCCCTCCAAAGTACTATATTCAATATCCTGTGATAAACCATAATATACAGTTAACACAATATTTTAAATAAGCTATATCAATAAAATTAGTTATAAAAAAGCCCTCTTGTTTTCTGCTATGTTGATGTTATTGCTATATTACACAGCCATAAAGAGAAACACATCTGATTCAGTTCTAATGAGGTAGATGAATCTAGAGCCTATTATACACAGTGAAGCAAGTCAGAAAGAGAACCATAAATATGATATATGAACAGATATGTTTGCAATCTAGAAAGACAGTACTTACGAACCTAGTTGCAGGGCAGCAATGGAGATGCCAAGTTAGAGAACAGACTTACACACACAGGACAGGACATACAGGAGAGGGTAGGATAAAGTGAGAGTACCATGGAAACATAAATATTACCATATGTAATAAGAATATGTTATGTGACTGAGAATATGTTATAGGACACATGGAGCTCAAACTGGTGCTGTTGACAAGCCAGAGGGATGGGAAGGAGGTTCAAGAGGGAGGGGACATATGTTTACCTGTGGCCAAAACCAACACAGTATTGTAAAGCAATTATCCTCCAACTAAAAATAAGTAAATTGAAACATTTGGGCAGGACACGTAAGCAGACATTTCTCTAAATATGTCGTACAGATGGCTAATAAAAGCACATCAAAACTACAATGAGACATCACCTTAGGGCAGTCATGATGGCCATCATGAAAATATCTACAAATAATAATGAGAGGATGTGGAGAAAAGGGAATGCTTTTGCACTGTTGGTGGGCATGTAAATCGATATAGACACTATGGAGACCAGTAAAGACATTTCTTACAAACTTAGGAATACAAGTACCATATGACCCAGCCATTGCACTATTGGGTATATGCCCTGAGGAAACCATAATTCAAAAAGACAGATATACCCCAATGTTCATTCTAGCACTATTTACAATAGCTAGGACATGGAAACAACCTACATGTCTGTTGACAGATGAATAGATAAAGCAGCTGTTGTACATGTTTACCATGGAATATTACTCAGCCATAATAAGAAACACATTTGAGTCCATTCTGCTGAAGTGGACCAACCTAGAGCCTGCTGTACAGAGAAAACCCAATATCGTACATTAACGCATATATATGCAGTCTAGGAACATGGTACAGGTGAACTTATTCTCAGGGCAGGAATAGAGACTCAGACACAGAGAACAGACCTACGGACACAGCAGGGACAGGAGAGGGTGGGATGAACAGAGAGAGTAGCACTGAAATATAATTAACATATATAAAATAGATACCTAATGGAAAGTCAACATATGCCACAAATCAATGCAACACTGCAAAGCAATTATTCTCTAATCAAATTTTTTAAAAACCAACAAAATAATAAATATTTCCCTGGTGGTTCAGTGGTTAAGGTTCCCAAGTGGTGCTATGGCAAAGAACCTGCCTGCCAACACAGGAGACATAAGAGATGTGGGTTCAATCCCTGGGTCGGGAAGATCCCCTGGAGGAGGGCATGGCAACCCACCCCAGTGTTCTTGCCTGGAGAATCCCATGGACGCAGGAGCCTGGTGGGCTACCGTCCATGGGGCCGCACAGAGTCGGACATGACTGAAGCAACTTAAGCACACCAGTGGTTAAAAGTCCTCCTTACAATGCAGGGGATGCATGTTTGATCCAAGGTCAGAGAACTAGGATCTCACATGTTGTAGAGCAAATAAGCCCACACACCACAACTACCAAGCTCGGGCTCTACAACTGGAAAGCCTGTGTGCAGCAGTGAAAAGACCCAGCGCAGCCATAAATAAAAATTTTTGTAAAATAGGGACATTTGAATCTGCATCCAAACTTCAAGGGATTAATGTTATTGCGTTTTAATAACACTATTATTTCACACTGTTAGATGTTAAAATGTCCACACCCATCCCATCTCACTCAAGAAGAAACGTCAGAGGCATTGCTCCAGGGCAACTAAACTAACACTGAGCAACAGGTGAGCCAATGATGTGGACAGGAAAATGATGGTACAGGGGCGTTTGTGTGCAAACAGGCTCTACGCCCTGCTGCAGACGGCTGACCAGGTGTGAAGAAAAATGTGGAGATTTGAGGGTGCTTTGGGTTTTCTTTTCCAAGGCAGTTGTCATGAACATTCCAGACCCTGGGGCAGAAGTTAGCCAGAGCTGGCAGAAGGAACAATGAAAGGGATTCTCATACTTGAGTTTATATATAAAACCAAGCCAAGGCGAACTGAGAAAGAGCAGACGGTATTACTGTAATTCATCTAATATGTTTACATATAAACTTCATCCTGAAATTCTCTCACACCAAAGTCAAATATTTGTCGACTGAGCTCAAAGAGATGAGAGAGGAAAAGAAATGGCCATGTCTCGTCTTTGGAGAAGAAATCAGAGCACACGGTAATGTATTTTAATATTTAGTATGATAATATAGAACACTTTTGACTGAGACTTTTAGAAGTCCAAGAAAGCCTTTGTAAAAATAAAAAATGGAATTGCTTTTGTTGATAATGGCATAGATTGACGCTACATGGAATCTGACCTTCATTGTAGAGTGACATGGTGGAAAATTATTTGGCCCAGAGGAAACCAATCCTACCTATTGATTAACTATCCAGGTGGGGTATTGCTCTGTTCTATGGGATTAAAAAATAGCTCCCAGGAACTATAAATGCACAATAAATCCTCTTTCCTTGAGGTTTCTAAGATTATAAAGCTTGAATGTTGGAGAAGGAAGCAAGATACCATTAAACACAGCAATACACTGTGGTAAGCTAAGCAATAAAACTCTTCCTCGAAATGAAGCATAACTGTAACAATAGCATAAAACTGTCCAGCAGGTACACCACTGCTAATGCCTAAAATTGGAAGCATTACTACAAAAATTTTTTCTTCCAAGAGTAGGACACACAACACAATGGACATGAGTGAGCAAACTCCAGGAGACAGTGAAGGTCAGGGAAGCCTGGCGTGCTGCATGAAGAGTCAGACAACTGAACAGCAACAGCAGCGCACACAACACGCTCACTGAAGGTACTGCTGACATTAGCCATTCTGCAGTGAAGCAAAATCATCAAACAAGGTGAAATGATTTACAGTGCACAAGGAAGGGCTAGGAGAGGCAGAACTCAGAGTCCTGGGGAAATCTAGTGCCAGGTCTTCCCTCCTTGGGCTTCCCTGATAGCTCAGTTGGTAAAGAATCCACCTGCAATGCCTGAGTCCAGTTTGATTCCTGGGTTGGGAAGATCCCCTGGAGAAAGGAAAGGCTACCCACTCCAGTAATCTGGCCTGGAGAATGGGGTCACAAAGAGTTAGACACGACTGAGCGACTTTCACTTTCACTTCCTTTCTAACTAGTTATATGCTATTGGGCATTTGTGTAAACTGTTCATTTCTCAATTTCCTCATCTGCATAATAAAGAAAATATCAACGCTTTACCTGGTTGACCAGATGTTCCCCCAGGGGACAATGGCAACATCTGGAGACATTTCCCATTGTCACAGTTGGGGGCAGGGAAGAGGGTATATGAGTAATACTGACATCTAGTGGGTAGAGGTCAGAGATGCTACTAATTAACCATTCTACAATGCTCAGGACAGCCCCCAATAGAAAAGAGAATTATCCAGCCCTAGATGTCACTTGCCTGGAAAATCCCATGGACGGAGGAGCCTGGTAGGCTGCAATGCATGGGGTCGCTAAGAGTCAGACATGACTGAGTGACTTCACTTTGACTTTTCACTTTCATGCATTGGAGAAGGAAATGGCAACCCACTCCAGTGTTCTTGCCTGGAGAATCCCAGGGATGGGGGAGCTTGGTGGGCTGCCATCTATAGGGTTGCACAGAGTCAGACACAACTGAAGCAACTTAGCAGCAGCAGAAGATGTCACTAGTATTGAAGTAGAAACCCCAGGGCAGACAGTGGTGAGAACTAAATGAATTAGTAGAAAAATATCTACTTCTGCTTCATTGACTATGCAAAGCCTTTGACTGTATGGATCACAACAAACTGTGGAAAGTTCTTAAAAGACATGGGAATACCAGACCACGTGACCTGCCTCCTGAGAAAACTGTATGCAGGTCAAGAAGCAACAGTTAGAACCGGACATAGAACAACAAACTGGTTCCAAATTGGGAAAGGAGTATGTTAAGGCTGTATATTGTCATCCTGCTTATATGCAGAGTACATCATGTGAAACGCTGGGCTGGATGAATCACAAGCTGGAATCAGGATTCCCGGGAGAAATGTCAACAACCTCAGATATGCAGATGATACCTGTCTAATGGCAGAAAGTGAAGAACTAAGGAGCCTCTTGATGAGGGTGAAAGAGAAGAGTGAAAAAGCTGACTTAAAACTCAACATTCAAAAAATGAAGACCATGGCATCTAGTCCCATCACTTCATGGCAAATAGATGGGAAAAAATGGAAACAATGACAGACTTTATTCTTTTGGGCTCCGAAATCAATGCAGATGGTGACTACAGTCATGAAATCAAAAGACACTTGCTCCTTGGAAGGAAAGCTATGATCAACCTAAACAGCGTATTAAAAACCAGAGACATCACTTTGCTGACAAACTTTGGCAACAAAGGTCCGTACAGTCAAAGCTTTGGTTTTTCTGGTAGTCATGTACGGATGCAAAAGTGTTAGTCACACAGTAATGCCTGAATCTTTGTGACCCCATGGACTGTAGCCTGCCAGGCCCCTCTGTTCATGGAATTCTTAAGAAAAGAATATTGGAGTGGGTAGCCATTCCCTTCTCCAGGGGATCTTCCCAACCCAGGGATCAAAACCAGGTTTCCTGCATTGCAGGCGGATTCTTTACCATCTGAGCCATGTAAGAGGTGGGCCATAAAGAAGACTGAGCACTGAAGAACTGATAGTTTCAAACTGTGGTGTTGGAGAAGACTCTTGAGGCTCCCTTGGACTGCAAGGAGACCCAACCAGTCAATCCTAAAGGAAATCAACCATGGATAGTCACTGGAGATACTGATGCTGAAGCTATAATACTTTGGCCACCTGATGCGAAGAGCCACCTCACTGGAAAAGACCCTGATGCTGGGAGAAGTTGAGGGCAGGAGAATGGGGTGATAGAGGATGAGATGGTTGGGTGGAATCATTGACTGAATGGACATGAATCTCAGCAAACTCTGGGAAATAGTGGAAGACAGAGGAGCCTGGCGTGCTACAGTCCACGGGATTGCAAAGAGTTGGACATGACTTAGCACGAACCCAGAGGAAAAGTCTTGGAGTTTGAAGTCTTTGGGCTTTAGAGTCAAAGGGTTGTGGGTGTGAAAAATGTGTTAAATTTCTGTGAGAATGTTTTCTCATTTTAATACTTTCAATGAAAATGTTTGTAAACTATTTGGCACTTAATAGGCGCTTGAGAAAAAAATAGTTTTCTTCCTTCAGGGCATGAACAGACCCAAAGACGGAATTCAGAGGATGGCAATCTGAAAACGAAAACATCCTTGCAGAATGGTTTTTACTTTATCCACCACGTCCTGCCAACTGCTGTCCCAGTTATAACAAATGCTGCTCTTCCCCTGATGTTTTTCTCAGACTCCACTCAACTGACTTCAATCTTACATTCTTGGCATGAATACCACTGACTTTTCTTTTTGTGTTTACTGTTAACTCTGTTCAAAGCTGTTCCAAAATGAAGCAGAATGGAAGGTGTTGCTCATAATTCATTCAAAAACAATAAACGCCTCCCTTCCTTTCTCTTATTAATTACACATTTTATAACACAAATGCTCTACACCCTTCCGTTTGGGTCGGGCACACACACATAGAATGAAAAAAAATGAATACAGTCTGTTATGGGCACTCGTCTCTATCAAGTCTTTTTCCTACAGTTTCTGGAAAGTGCTATTTTCGATGAAGTGATTTTCAATCAAAGTAGGTGGCAAAAATCAGCTTTCAGACATTGTGGGCAGGGCTAAAATGTAGCTTCTGGGAGAAGACAGTAGAATGCCAGGGAGGATGGAGGTGAAGGGTTTCAGGGAAGGGAAGTCATTTCTAATGGAAAGAGGAAGCTCCTACCCCATGACCTTCCATAGCTCATTTTCAGTCTTACATGTCATTTTTCATTAAGTGGCATTCTTTTCAGTTGTTGTGCCATTATTCCTGAATAGGAGGGACTGGAAAAATACAAAGTCGGACTCCTATTCAGGCTTGACTTACTCAACTATGGATGCCATTGGCCCTCCTGCAATGTTCTGGAGAACGAGGGTTGGATCCCTTCTCTTTGGTCTTCCTGACAGTGAGTGAAACAGTGACTATTTCACTATTAGACTTGCACTTGTAAGTCCAGCTTGGAAACACTGGGCTTTGTTCTGGCTTTTCTGATGTGTCCACAGGCACCATTTATGAGTGATCTTACCTGTTTGTCACTTAGGAATACCAACAGAAGTTGGGAGGTTGATTTTTACATATCTCGGAAGCCCAGTGTCGACTATTCCCATTTCTTCAAATATAGTCAAAGAAGGGACACTTGAAAGAAAATGAACATGTGAGCTATGCTTATGGTGGGGAAAGCAGATCTGGCACTGTCATTCCATTCAAGAGGGGGTCAGTGGTTCTGTTCCCCGCAGAGAGGGGCATGAGACCACGATGGAGTACTAGTTGTCTCCAGGAAATACCAGTAGCGGTGTGGGGAAATGAGATAGGAAAGGTATGGAACCAGTCAAGTGTGCTTTTATGACCATCACTGCAGTCAGAAGGTGACAGATCCCAGGGGTAACTTTGGGAACCAGTGCAGAACACACTAGCTAATGGGGAGGAAGAGGAGAATTTATCTATTCACTCCCATCAGTGGCTGGCTAAAGGCTATTGGGGCTGGGTGGGTGTGAACACCCCTCTGGAATTAACTGGCGGGGGTGGGAGGAGCCCCCAGGCGGACGGTTAGCCTCTTGCAGCGGAAGCTCTGAGGCCAGGGCACATGGATGGGACTGGTGAGTGTGCAATAGCCCGGCATGACACTGAAACAGGAGGGCTAGAGCCTTAGAAGAGACTGCCATCTGGGACTTTTTTTTTTTTTTTTTGGCTGCACTGTAGAGCTTATAGGACCTTAGTCCCCCAAAACAAACCCATGCCCCGTGCAATATAAGCACGGAGTCCTAACCACTGGACTGCCAGGGAATTTCCTGGCCATTTCTTAAAGAAGAGCTGTCATGAAGGTCAGAGGACAGTGGTGTTGCAGTCGTCCAGTTTGTCCGATAGCGCCAATGACTTATGGCTCATTTGTAGGACTAAACAGAGTGCATCTGACAGTGTCTTCTATCTTATCCTTGATTAGTCCTGCCTGACCTTGGGGCCCACAATCTACCTCCGAACTTTCATTTGCAACTGCCCATAAATGGGTCTAAATCTGAGCAACGGGTCTAAATTCCTGCAACAAAGTTGGCTGGAAAAGAAAACACAAGGACTCTAATGAGACACACTAAAATATATATATTTAGACACCCTTCATTTTTCCATCATTCAACTCATTGTGAAATTATTTACTTTACAGCTTCAAGGCTCAATATGTAATTTTCTACAGTAAAACTGAATTGTAAACACTTGAGTTAGGGATCTTACGAAGTAGGGCTTCTCTCTCTCCCTACTCCCTCCGTCCCACCCTCCCTCCACTATCTGCGAGGGCAGCTCTATCTCTATACACAAATCTGACACATGCTGTCTTTGCACCTTCCTACCTGGGAGACACAATGCTCTGTTTATGTTTGTCAGGATGGGGGGGGGGGGTAGCAAGATGGCGGCATCCTGCCAGGTAGTGGAAACACTGCTTGCTTTAATTTTACTACCAAGAACAAAGCCCTCTTATTGTTTAATAGAACCCTTGAAGGCAGGCCTCATGGGCATAGTTCTCATTTTTTTGAGACCACAAATAAGAGGAATTCTTTAAGGCCATTTCATGAAAAACAGAAGGAAAAATGTGTGTGTGTGTGTGTGTGTGTGTGTGTGTGTGTATTTTTTTTTTTTTTTCAAAATTAAAACAATCCTTTGTTGAAGTAACCAGAACCCGACTCCAGGTTAGCATGTGTGTATGCTAGCTTTCTACAGGCATTTGTTGGCATTGTTCATCCAGACAATCATTCTTTTATTAAGGTTAAATCAAGCCTATGTCAGAGATACCAAAGAAACAAGCTTCCTTTTGGAAATCATCTCTGCCATCATCATTTCCAGATAATATCCTAAAAGAAGGAACATTTTGCACCCAAAACAAACAAGCGAACACTCTCTCCTTGCAAACTCTATTAATATTTATAAAACTGGGAACCACACAAATCTTAATTCAGTGCTTATTCTGATCCAGCAGCAAACTCAAATACTCATGTAATCCCTGCTTCTCAACTCCAAGTTTTACTTCTCTCTATTTAAGATTACAAAAGCTACTGGTCTCCAGAGATGTTTGCAATAGTCTTAGTAGCTGAGGAACAAAAAGTGAGAAGCAATATGCATGCTCTTATCCCTCCTTGAATGGGCAGGATATTACCTCTGTACAAATGAAGCTATCCTATAGACTTTTGAGTGCCCACAAAGTGCAAAGTACCACACTTAGAAACAGAACTTTGCCTTCTAAAGAAAATGATGATACTAGAAAACAATTAGCGAATCTTTTGACTACATACACAATTAACTGTCAAACCATGGGCTATAGAAATTCTAGCCCATGGGGTCCAATATGGCAGCCACTAGCCACTTGTGGTTTTTGAGCACTTGAAATGTTGCTAGTATGAATTGAGATGTGCTGTGAGGATAAAACACAGGCATTAATCTCTCTTATATTGATCACATATTGAAATGAATATATTTTGGATATATTGGGCCCAATGAATTGTCTTGTTGTTATTCAGTCGCTCAGTCATGTCCAGCTTTTTTATGACCCCATGGACTGCAGCACACCAGGCTTCCCTGTCCTTCACCATCTCCCAGAGCTTGCTCAAACTCATGTCCATTGAGTCAATGATACCATACGACTATCTCATCCTCTGTCATCTCCTTCTCCTCCTGCCTTCCATCTTTCCTAGCATGAGGGTCTTTTCTAATGAGTTGGCTCATTGTATCAGGTGGCCAAAGTACTGGAGCTTCAGCTTTAGCATCAGTCCTTCCCATGAATATTCAGGACTGATTTCCTTTAGGATGGACTGGTCTGATCTCCATGAAGTCCACAGGACTCTCAAGAGTCTAATAAGCTTAATTGTCTAGTAAAATTAATTTTACCTATTTGTTTTTACTTTTTTTAAAAATGTGGCTACTTGGAAACTTAACATTACATATGAGGTACTCATTAAATTTTGACCAGATGGTGTGAATTGGGAGGCTTAATTTTGATGGGGGGCGGGCATGTGGTCTTTCCTAGACCTCATGTTCTTCTAATTGACTTCCTTTGTATCTTTCATCTAGTGGGTCTGCACCATCTCACTTTGAAGCTAGCCATGCTTACTTACTTTCCTAGGGCTTTCTTCCGAAATTGTGGTGGTGGTAAAAGTAATGAAGTGAGTAGGAGGGGAGTTGGGAGGGGAATTATAGAGCATGGTTGCTGTACAAGATGGCCTTTGCTATCAAAAGGACAGTGAAAAGTAAATTTGGTCTGGTTGGGAAGAGAAAAGACCATAAAATTCAGATGTCTGGGGTGGGAGGGAGACTCAAGAGGGAGGAGATATGTATGTATGTATGTATCTGTGTATACACACACACACACACACATACACACACACACACTTATGGCTGATTCACGTTGTAAGGCAAAAACCAACACAACACTGCAATGCAATTATCCTTTAATTAAAGCTAAAAAAAAAAACAAAACAGAATTCAGATGTCTATCAGTTGCTGATTTTGAGGCTGCAGAGTATATGTGTGTGCTTGGGAATCAACAGAATCTGATATCAAAAATGACACCCTATAAGCCATCTTCAGAGCTAGGTTGACCAGCTATCTTACATCTGAAAGTGTTTAAAAGCATTTCCCTCCACTGAATTCCAGGCTATCTGGTCATTTTCTAAAGAAAAGAAAGACACCCTTCTGCTTCTCAAGGAGTCTAAGCAAGAGGGAATAGATAGGCACTTAAAGACCTTGAGGATTTTTGCCCAAGGACTGTATCTATATCAACAAATCACTATGCAGTTTTCCTTAAGCTTTCAAGTTGAAATTATGGATCTCATTATTCTATTCATAAAATTGAAAAATTTATAAAACCAAGACTAATCACTCTCAGGGCTCCCTGAATCAATGTTTGATTAACTGAAGTTGAACAAACTCAACTCCATTAAGCAGTCAATTCCATCAATTAATGAAATTAGTTGATTAAGTTCCTATACACATTTTAAGAACTGAGGCAAAACTTACATATACAGGGGCTTCCCTTGTGAAGCCTTGTGAAGCTTACCCACTCCAGTATTCTGGCCTGGAGAATTCCAATGACTATAGTCCATGGGATCACAAAGAGTCAGCAAGACTGAGCAACTTTCACTTTCCATATAGGAAAATGCATAAAACTAAAATGCCTTTTGATGAAAGTGAAAGAGGAGAGTGAAAAAATTGGCTTAAAGTTCAACATTCAGAAAACTAAGATCATGGCATCTGGTCCCATCACTTTGTGGCAAATAGATGGGGAAACAGTGGTTGACTTTAATTTTTGGGCTCCAAAACCACCAGAGATGGTGATTGCAGCCATGAAATTAAAAGACACTCCTTGAAAGGAAAGTTATGACCAACCTAGACAGCATATTGAAAAGCAGAGACATTACTTTGTCAACAAAGGTCCGTCTAGTCAAGGCTTTGGTTTTTCCAGTAGTCAGTAGTCATGTATATATGTGAGAGTTGGACTACAAAGAAAGCTGAGCACCAAAGAATTGGTGCTTTTGAACTGTGGTGTTGGAGAAGACTCCTGAGAGTCCCTTGGACTGCAAGGAGATCCAACCAGCACATCCTAAAGGAGATCAGTCCTGAGTGTTCACTGGAAGGCTGAAACTCCAATACTTCAGCCATCTGATGTGAAGAGCTGACTCATTTGAAAAGACCCTGATGCTGGGAAAGATTCAGGGCAGGAGGAGAAGGGGATGACAGAGCATGAGATGGCTGGATGGCATCACCGACTCAATGGACATGGGTTTGGATAGACTCCAGAGTTGGTGATGGACAGGGAAGCCTGACGTGCTGTGATTTATGGGGTCGGAAAGAGTTGGACACGACAGAGCGACTGAACTGAACTAAGGGACAATTCAATAGATTTTGATAACCAACCTGACCAATAGCTTAATCAAGATACAAAATATCCCCATCACCCCAGAAAGTATCCTCAAGACCCTCTTCCAGTCAATTTTCACCCCCATGGCTAATCATTGTTCAGATTTTTATCACCAAATTCCTGTATCATTTTAAATTGTGTTTATAAATGTAACATATGCAGTTTACTTTATAACCACTTTAAATGCCTAATGGGACAAAAATAAAACCCTAACTAGGTAAATCTTCCCAAGTCTTTATGTAGCTCTTAGAAATTTAATAAACTTATAAATGTAGAGGAACTCAAGTTCGAGTGAACATTCTAACATTGGTTTGAAACAAAAGATTTTATGCTTTCAATTTAAAGTCAGATGTCTAAAATAAATTACATTTCAGATTAGAATCTCAAAGTTAACCTGTCAAATTTCTGTAATATGTCTCTCTCTTAAATGATATAAACCCTTAAAATACAAACATATGTTTTAGTCCTACACTGTAACACAAAATACTGACTCTGGCTATTATTTAGGTTTTCATTTTTTTACATCATTCACAAACTTCTATGGGAGAAGGGAAAAAGAACTTTATTTACTTAAGGAAGTAAACTAGTTATCTCAAAGAAGTTGAAGTTACCAGGTCAAGGATTTCTGATTAAAGATTTGAGAATAATTCACAAAACCCAAAGGTTCTACTGATATCACTGATTAATACCTGTTGCGTCCTCACTATCCTGCATTGGACAGGGTTTCCAATTCCCTCGCAGATGGCAATATTTCTGGTCCATGAAAATTCCCCCTTGGAATTAAAAAAATATATATTGATTTATTTGGTTGTGTGGGGTCTTAGCTGCAGCACACAGGATCTTTGTTGGATCATGTGGGAATCTTTTGCTGTGGCGCACAGGGGCTCTAGTTGTGGCGTGTGGGCTTGGTTGCTCCCTGGCATGGATCTTAGTTCCCTGGCCAGGGCTCAACCCCGAGTCCCCTGCATTGCAAAGTAGATTCTTAACCACTGATTTGCCAGGGAAATCCCCCCGCCCCCTCAACACACTAGGCATTTTTAATCATGTCTTTCAATTCTGCCATCTGGATTGGGTAGCTGAGATTGAATAACCACTCCAGTTGCCTTACTACTAGACTGGATTTAATCCATTTCTTTGCTGGCTGGTTCTTGTTCTGTCTGGCTTCAAGTCACATTTCTGTGGTCATCTGAATGACATTTATCTCAATGGACCATAGGGATAATTAAGTCAGGAATTGATAGTAGGAGTTTGTCAAGTGGCCATACTATTTTTCATATATATATCTGCATAAGTACACCCTAAACCACAGGCTATAACTTGCTGTGGCACTGCACCCATTTGATACAGGAATCACCTCTAATACCTGCAAGAATGGACAAAGCATCATCTTCCCAACTTGTGTAAAATAGATGGAAGGTGTCCTTGAACTCATCATAGCCTGCTGCAAACTCAGAGAATTAGGCTATGATGATAATTTTCATCACCTCATATATATATATATATATATATACACACACACACACAAGTCTGATGTTATATATAGTGAAAATGCTTTTAAAAGCATAGTAAAAGCTCTATCATAAATTCCTAGGGTGGGAAATTACCTCACTTGATTGCTAAAATTTCTATTTGTGTTGCTTTTCACTGAGAGCCCTTGTACATTCAGGGGTAGCCTCCAGCTTTTTAAATAGCTGAATTTAAAATTTTATATTTCTGTTTGAAACAAAAATAACCAGCACTACAATCGTACCCTTGTTAACAAACATTTGATATGCATGACTCAATGATTTTGCTAGGGAATTTCAAAATTAGAACAAAGCTCTTCAGTTTTCCCTATAAAATTTAGCAATTAAAAATAGAAGTCAATTGAATGAAGGCAAAAGATGATGTGTCCTGTTTTTTCTCATCATCTTATATACAGAGATAATTTGAGCTTGATTATCACAAAGAGCAATTTTATATTGAGAAAAATAATTTAAACTAGACAGTTAAAATTTTATGAAGTATAGTTGATTTACAATGTTGTGTTAGTTTGTGGGGTCTGGCAAAGTAATTCAGTTATCTATATACAGATATATTCTTTTTCATTGTGGTTTATTACAAGATATTAAATATAGTTCCCTGTGCTACACCATAGGATCTTGCTGTGTAGGACCCTGTTGTGTTTTTTTTTCTTCTTTTAAAAAAATTTTCTTGGAACTACTTTATAAACTAGATATGAAGATTGAGAAAAAAAAAACAGGTTGGTTCAGTAACAAAATGATGGCTTGATGGGTCGGGTCATACGTCTCTGAATGGTAGGCACAGAAGCAACAGTGGGATCCAAACTTCTACCTAACAGTCATCTCATCTAGGATCATTTGTCTCAGCTCTGACTCTCTCACCTGGATCTATTCACCTACCGCCATCTTAAGTGAAAGCTGAGTTAGAACTATGATGACCATTTAAAAAATTTGTCACAACCTGTTCTTACTATTCTTTATATTATGCCAGAAACATCCCTGCTGCTTTAACAAACCATCTAAATATTTTAAGACAAGAAGGTTATGTGTTGGATAGAGTAGGGGAGATGTGATAAAGAATTCCTGTATTATGGGGAGAAACTATGTTAAGATACATTAGTAAAACTAAGTCTTCGTTCCTCATTCCTACTGCTCATCCATTCGACCTTCCCAATTAAGGCTGATTATTTCATATGTAAGTATTAGCCTTGGAAATCTGCATGGAAATCTGCATGACTAAATTCAAACATGTAAGAGGGACTGTCTTCAGAGGCACGTATGTGATCATGCTCCAATCCAAGCCACGTGGTAGGGTTCTCAATCTGACACAACAGTTCATTCCATCCAAACTGGAAAGATTATAGATGATAAAAGGTTTTGATCATGTTTCTTAAAAAGTTTCAAAGGTGAAATTTGGGAACGTTATTCTGAAAGTAATACCAAATTAACTCGAATATTCATTCATTCATTAGTAAGATTCATCTCTTATTTCTAAATACTGGAAACCATTCTACTGAGGTCTTCTCATTATTCCTCATGAATATACCTAAGAAGGAAACAGGATCCAATGCCCTTTATGAATCAGTTTTAAAGACAAGAGCACTGAATCTAAGAGGAGACGTTCAAGCATGTGTTGTACACCACCTTAATAAACAGTTAAATTTAATCTCCACCAAGAAAAGCTAAATTTGCTTCATGAGTTGTCAATTTTTGCAAATTTGGTGGAGTAAACTGGATACACAGCCATTAAACACATGCAGTAGTTAAAAACTGAATCTTCTCATTATGGAAAGATAGCCCATGTTCTTGGATTCAAAGAATTAATATTATTAAAATGGCCATACAACCTAAAACAATCTATAGATTTAATGCAATCCCTATCAAATTACCTATGACATTTTTCACAGGACTGGAAAAAATAATCCTAAAATTCATATGAAACCATAAAAGACCCAGAATTGCAAAGCAATCCTGAAGAAAAAGAACAAAGCAGGAAGCAAAATTCTCCCAGACTTCAGACAATGCTACAAAACTACATAATCAAAATAGCATAGTAGTGGCACAAAAACAGACATATGGATCAATGGAACAGAATAGAGGGCCCAGAAATAAACCTACATACCTAGTCAATCTTCTGCAAAGGAGGCAAGAATATACAATGGGAAAAAGACAGTCTCTTTGGCAAGTGGTGTTGGGAAAGCTAGACAGTGACATGTAAATCAATGCAGTTAGAACACATCCTCTTCAGTTCAGTTCAGTCGCTCAGTCATGTCTGACTCTTTGCAACCCCATGAATCGCAGCACACCAGGCCTCCCTGTCCATCACCAACTCCCGGAGTTCACTCAGACTCACATCCATCGAGTCAGTGATGCCATCCAGCCATCTCATCCTCTGTCGTCCCCTTCTCCTCCTGACCCCAATCCCTCCCAGCATCAGAGTCTTTTCCAGTGAGTCATCTCTTCGCATGAGGAGTTTCAGCTTTAGCATCATTCCTTCCAAAGAAATCCCAGGGCTGATCTCCTTCAGAATGGATTGGTTGTATCTCCTTGCAGTCCAAGGGACTCTCAAGAGTCTTCTCCAACACCACAGTTCAAAAGCATCGATTCTTCGGCGCTCAGCCTTCTTCACAGTCCAACTCTCACATCCATACATGACCACAGGAAAAACCATGATCAGTATGAAAAGGCAAAATGATAGGATACTGAAAGAGGAACTTCCCAGGTCAGTAGGTGCCCAACACGCTACTGGAGATCAGTGGAGAAATAACTCCAGAAAGAATGGAGGGATGGAGCCAAAGCAAAAACAAAACCCAGCTGTGGATGTGACTGGTGATAGAAGCAAGGTCTGATGCTGTAAAGAGCAATATTGCATAGGAACCTGGAATGTCAGGTCCATGAATCAAGGCAAATTGGAAGTGGTCAAACAAGAGATGGCAAGAGCGAATGTCGACATTCTAGAAATCAGTGAACTAAAATGGGCTGGAATGGGTGAATTTAACTCAGATGACCATTATATCTACTACTGCGGGCAGGAATCCCTCAGAAGAAATGGAGTAGCCATTATGGTCAACAAAAGAGTCTGAAATGCAGTACTTGGATGCAATCTCAAAAATGACAGAATGATCTCTGTTCGTTTCCAAGGCAAACCATTAAATATCACAGTAATCCAAGTCTATGCCCCAACCAGTAACGCTGAAGAAGCTGAAGTTGAACAGTTCTATGAAGACCTACAAGACCTTTTAGAACTAACACCCAAAAAAGATGTCCTTTTCATTATAGGGGACTGGAATGCAAAAGCAGGAAGTCAAGAAACACCTGGAGTAACACATCCTCTTACCATACAAAAAATAAACTCAAACTGCCGTAAAGACCTAAAGATAAGACATGACACCATAAAACTCCTAGAAGAGAACATAGGCAAAACATTCTCTGACATAAATTGTACCAATGTTCCCTAAGGTCAGTTTCCTAAGTCATTATAAATTAAAAAAAATATATAATCAAACTGACAAGCTTTTGCACAGCAAAGGAAACTATAAAAAAAAAGAAAAAAGATCCAACAGAATGAAGGAAAAAGTTTGCAAATGATATAAGGGTCCATGGCTTACTTGCCAAAATATATAAACAGTTCGTATAACTGCAACAAAAACCAATCAACCTTATCCAAAAATGGGCAGAAGACCTCAATAAACATTTTTCCAAAGAAGACATACAGGTGGTAAATAGGCACATGAAAAGATGCTCAACACTGCTAATTATTAGAGAAATGAAAATCAAAACAACAAGGAGCCACCTCACACAGAATAGCCATCTTTAAAAAGTCTTCAATAACCAATTATGGAGAGGATGTGGAGAAAAGGGAACCCTCTCGCACTCTTGGTAGGAATGTAAATTGGTGTAAGTATGGAGGTTCCTCAGAAACCTAAAAGTAGAATTACCATATGATTCAGCAATCTAACTCCTGGGCATACACTTGGACAAAACTGTAATTAAAAAAGATACATGCACCCCTCCCTATGTTCATGGCAGCAGTATTGGCAATAGCCAAGAAAAGGAAACAACCTAAATGTCCTTCGACAGATGAGTGAATAAACAAGATGTGATCCATAGATACAGTGGAATACCTCTCAGCCAGAAAAAGAATGAAGCAGCATAAATGCAGCTAGAGCTATCGTACTAAGGGAAGTAAGCCAGACAGAGAATGACCAATACCATATGATATCACGTATCTAAAATATGACACAAATGAATCCATCTATGGAACAGAAACAGAATCAGGCACATAGAGAACAGCCTGGTGGCAACGTTGCCAAGGGGGAGGGGGTTGGGTGGAAGGGTACAGCGGGAGGTTGGGGTTAGCAGATGTGAGCTTTTATATATAGGATGGATAAACAAGGTCCTACTATATAGCACAGAGAACTATATTCAGCATTCTATGATAAACCATAATGGAAAAGAATATATAAAAAAACAAAGTGTGTATATGTGTGTGTGTATGTGTGTAACTGAATCACCCTGCTGTACAGCAGTGATTAATACAATATTGTAAATCAACAATACTTTAAAAAACAGTCTTCTCCAGAGAAGATGAAGTTCTGTGCAGTCCAAGAGTTCCTTTTCTCCTTTGTCGTGAGAATACTAAGACTTGAACTTAAGAGATTAATCTTTAGGTTAGTGGCTTGTCACAATCCAGTTTTTGAATGCCACCATAGCTGCACTATCATGTTATCCTTATTCCAGAGCTATTTACACAAACAGCCAAGAATGGCTGTGGACTGCCTGATGTGGTTCCAGAGTCTGATTCTAAATATACCTTGAGAACATTCTCACAAGGGCTCATGTGAGGGCTCATGTGAGTGGGAATCAAACCCTTATCTGCAAGTGATAATGGATTACAACTTTGGACATTTAAGTTGGCCCCTAGAAGGATACACGTCATCCAAAATCAGACACCTGTCCACAAGATACAAACACCATGTTTGGTGTCCGGATGCTGGTCTTCATTCAGGGGCTCCAGGCAAAGCAACCACCAAGGCTTCCATAGAGAGCCTTTGACATTAAACTACACAGTAAAATTAATTTAAACATAAAGGTTCATCTTTCTTTTTAACCTAGCCATTTTTTCCTTTTTTCCAGTGTTTACATTTAAATGCTTTTAGGGCTTGGTGACTAGCTGGAAAGTTCTTTTACAGAACCCCATCTGTTTTCCCAAATCATTTTATTACCATTCCTTAAGCTATCCTCTTCCCTCTCAATTTCCAGAGCTCAACATCTAAGTGAAAATCACATAATACATGGCAGTTAAGTTATGCACAAGAAATTTGTCACTCCACATGTCACTGGAAAAATCCTTACTGGAAAGCCAGTAAGACAGCAAACTTTCCATTGAGAGTAAAGAAAAAAAAAAGTTTAAAGACTTAGAGTGAAAATCAATGGCAAAAGGACACAAAAAGTGACTATAAGCAAGGTAACATAAGCCAAAGGAGCTAAAGCTAGGCCTTTGATGGGATGCTGGCTTAGACAATGCCCTGCTAGGATGAACTTGGGCAAGGACGGTGGAGTCAGCTGAGCCTTTATCTTCTCCAAACTACTATGGCAACTAGTCAACATTTTGTAGCTTTTCTCTACCACCTTACTGTGGATTTAGTCATTGGTTACCTACAATTCCCCAAAGTGTACACCCACTGCATGTCCAGGTATTGTATTTCCTGTGAAAGAACTTGATTCTCAGAATGTGTGGAGAATATGATATCCATCAGTGATTCTAAGCATTTGCCTAGCTAATAAACTAAGCTCTCTGATTTTTAAAAGAAAATGGGGAGGAGGATGAGTTAATGAAGAACAATAGTCCCTATTTGACCTAGAACTGTGCATTTCTGTAGCTGACCCAAATTTTGACCACGTTTCATGAACTTGTTCTACATCCCATAACTAATTCCAAACTCATCACAAGGCAATTTTTGACTGCATTCTTCTCCTGCAGAAAACAAAACTGAGTAGCTAAAACCCACCAATTTTTGGAATTCCACCCAATTACACAAACATTTCTTGGGAGTCTACCTGATGGTTCAATGCCTCCTTCTCTTGAGTCCTAAACTGCCTTGGCCTCATACCTCTAGTTTTCAAACGATTTGGTGTTTACTGTCAAAAAGCCATTTCATTTGCTTGCCCTCATTTAAAAAAAAAAAGTTGTGAAAACAATGAGGATGGGGGTGGGAGACCTTCAAACTTTTTTCATGCTAAAGAACAGCAGAAGTGAATCCCAGGAAGGAGGTGTGGACTTATAAGGATGTGGCATTTCCTCCAGATTTGGTGTGAATTCATTGATTTAATTTACAACAATTGGGATTTGCCTCTGTGCTTTTGAGTGGTTTTAGCTCCAGCTGGCAGGGGGATTATTTTCCCGAGGAATGCTCAGACCCAAACACAAGGACACCTTCAGAAAGAGGAAAAGGATGAAATACAGTCCAGGAACCTAGGTTTTGAACTAGGAAATTCTTTTCCACTAAAAAAGAATGTCATGCTGGCTGGTGCCTAACCAATCCCACCACCCTTTTTGGAGTTTACTAGTACTGGGACATTTCCCCTTGGATGTGTGGGCATTTTGCATCAAGATATCCATCCTAGTTCCCCAATAACCCAAAAACATCATTTCCTGAAAAGAAAAGAGCTAGGGATGCTGATGTTAACTGTGAAATTGACACAGTGTTCCTCGAGCCCTCACTAAACCTTCAAAACCAAATCAAGTTCAAACTCAGATACAATATTAAAGCTCACTAACCCTTCATCTCTCCAAAGTCAGTTCCTACTTATCCAGCCTCATACACTTTCCATTCCTATAGAATGAACTACTAATTGTGTGTACATACACTCTTCATTTTTCCATCCCCATGCTTTAGTTTGCCCTGAAAGCACAGCCTCTCTCATCTCTCCACAGGTCTGAATGTTACATACCTTTGAAAGCAGGCTCAGAAACTGTACTAACTGATCCAGTTCCCAGATAGAAGAAATTTCTTCTCTGCAATTCCAAAGTATATCATCCCTAACTCTCTTATGGGCTTTTCTGATGGCTCAGGCAGTAAAGAATCTGCCTGCAATGCAGGAGACCCTGGTTCCATTCCTGGGTCGGGAAGATCCCCTGGAGAAGGAATGACAACCCACTCCAACATTCTTGCCTGAACAATCCCATGGACAGAGGAGACTGATGGGCTACATTCCGTGGGGTTGCAAACAGTAGGACTCAGCTGAGCGACTAAGCACACACACACACAATTCTCTTATGGCAACTCATTTTCCCATTGTGTATTATTGCTCTTTCATCTTAGTTGAGATAGTGAGCATGCGTAGGCAGGGTCATTCCCACCCAGCACAGTGAAACACACACACAGAGAAGGATTCACAAGCACTCATGGAATGAAGCAGTGTGACCATTTAAAAAGCCCAAGTAACTGAGTGCAGGCAAAACTTGACAGACACACTTACCCAGAAATATATGTTTAGCAAATACCGCTAACAGATCAACAAACAGTATCCAGAACCCAAAGAGCAGAAAGTCAGGTTAAGCTGAATTATCTACATCTTAGAAATAAGGCAAAAGAAGACTGACTCCTTTGGATGTATACTAGACTCCACTCCATTGAGCCAGCTGAAGGAAGGGTTATCTGACTTTCTGGGCTGGGATGTAAAAGAACTTGATTTTCTATTGACTATGGAGGAGGGCTTCGTCTCTGCTAAGTTAAATGTTAACTTAGAGAAAACTGATGGGATGCAAGGTATTTAGCTCAAATATAATGATTTTATTGCCCCTTTGGTCACAAGAAGATCCCCTGGGGGAGGAAATGACAACCCACTCCAGTATTCTTGCCTGGAAAATCCCCATGACCAAAGACCCTGACGGGCGACAGTCCATGGGGTCACAGAGTCGGGACATGACTGAGTGACTTCACTTTCACTTTCACTTTAGGTCACTTACCAGTTCTGCCTTGAATTTAGCTGTCTTATTCTAGCATTCTTTTCCCCGACTACCCCCAACCTCTAAATGTGTACAAATCAGTTTCTGATAAAGCCAGCTTTATCATTTTGCTTGTTCCTTTAACAAAGATTAAATAAATTTCAAGGCATATTCATTTGATTAAAGAATGTTCAAACTACCCCACAATTGCACTCATCTCACACGCTAGTAAAGTAATGCTCAAAATTCTCCAAGCCAGGCTTCAGCAATATGTGAACCGTAAACTTCCAGATGTTCAAGCTGGTTTTAGAAAAGGCAGAGGAACCAGAGATCAAATTGCCAACATCTGTTGGATCATTGAAAATTCAAGAGAGTTCCAGAAAAACATCTATTTCTGCTTTATTGACTATGCCAAAGCCTTTGACTGTGTGGATCACAATAAACTGTGGAAAATTCTGAAAGAGATGGGAATACCAGACCACCTGACCTGCCTCTTGAGAAACCTATATGCAGGTCAGGAAGCAACAGTTAGAACTGGACATGGAACAATTGACTGGTTCCAAATAGGAAAAGGAGTACGTCAAGGCTGTATATTGTCACCCTGCTTATTTAACTTCTATGCAGAGTATATCATGAGAAATGTTGGGCTGGAAAAAGCACAAGCTGGAATCAAGATTGCCGGGAGAAATATCAATAACCTCAGATATGCAGATGACACCATCCTTATGGCAGAAAGTGAAGAAGAACTAAAGAGCCTCTTGATGAAAGTGAAAGAGGAGAGCGTAGAAGTTGGCTTAAAGCTCAAGATTCAGAAAACGAAGATTATGGCATCTGGTCCTATCACTTCATGGGAAATAGATGGGGAAAGAGTAGAAACAGTGTCAGACTTTATTTGGGGGGGCTCCAAAATCACCACAGATGGTGATTGCAGCCATGAAATTAAAAGACGCTTACTCCTTGGCAGGAAAGTTATGACCAACTTAGACAGCATATTAAAAAGCAGAGACATTACTTTGTCAACAAAGGTCCGTCTAGTCAAGGCTTTGTTTTTTTCAGTAGTCATGTATGGATGTGAGAGTTGTACTATAAAGAAAGCTGAGCACAGAAGAATGATGCTTTTGAACTGTGGTGTTGGAGAAGACGCTTGAGAGTCCCCTGGACTGCAAGGAGATCCAACCAGTCCATTCCAAAGGAGATCAGTCTTGGGTGTTCATTGGAAGGACTGATGTTGAAGCTGAAACTCCAGTACTTTGGCCACCTGATGCAAAGAGCTGACTCATTTGAAAAGACCCTGATGCTGGGAAAGATTGAGGGCAGGGGGAGAAGGGGATGACAGAAGATGAGATGGTTGGATGGCATCACCAACTCAATGGACATGGGTTTGGGTAGACTCTGGGAGTTGGTGATGGACAGGGAGGCCTGGTGTGCTGTAGTTCATGGGGTCACAAAGAGTCAGACATGACTGAGTGACTGCACTGAACTGATGTGAGATTTTGATGCTTCATTTTTAAAACATTTCCCTTGAAAATGTGAATAATTATGGATAAAGAAACATAAAAATAGGTACTGCTGGTATCATTATTTATCTACTTATAATTAATTTTCTCTGGTTTTTATCTAGAAATTTCCTGAATACCAAATTTATTCACCCGTACACTTCATTCCATTCCACACGACTGATACAGAAATAACAACAGCAAATGGAATACATTCTTTACTCTTTGTCTAGAATAATTTCTCATGGCATCTATCTGTCTATTTGAAAGTCTGCTACAATCATCAGTAATAGTTTCATTTTAAAAGCCTGTATGTCAACTAAATACCTAATCTTTTGAATTAAAAATAGACTCTGCTTGTAAATTTCTTGAATGACACATCTATCTATCGGTTGAAATTACCGAACATTACAGAATGTAATTTTACATGTTAGGATGAACAGTGTTTTATAAGTTCAAGCCACACTAATGTTGCATTAGGAGCAAGACAATTGTTCTGAAATTGCTAAAGGCCATAATAGAAACAAGACACTAATGCTTTAAGAAGTATCTATCTGAAATGGAATGAAATAATCACTCAATCCATAAAGCATTTGTAAGATTTCATCATAAAAGACAGGTAATTTTTTTTTTTAAACTGAAGAGAAATAATTCTTTCTTCTGGTCCTTCCTAAACATCAAATGCTATCACATCATAAAAAGAAAATATAGCACATGGATCATTTTTTATTCATCCATCTAATTCTATAATACATGTTCACTTCACCCTATAATAATGAGAACATCATGGTTGTTCGCTATTATTTACAATGCTGTTTAATCAACAAGGCTCCACATGCTCCCTGGAAAGATCCCTGCCAGAAGCAGTCAAAGACCTGTATTCTGCAACTTGCCCTTGCTTTTAGGGCTCCCTGCATGCTCTTGACTAAATCCCAACATGCTGCAGTTATGGTGAACTTCATGGAAACATTATTTGTCAACTAAGATGTATTTATTACACCTGTAGTGAGTTGAATTGTATTGTATCCCAACCCCCACCCTAAAAAAAAAAGTATGTCCAAGACCTAATCCCTGGTGCCTATAAATATGACCTTATTTGGAAATGGGGTCTTTGCAGATGGAATCAAGTTAAAGTGAGTTCATACTGAAGTGGGCTTCCCAGGTGGTACAGTGCCAAAGAATCTACCCGCCAGTGCAGGAGACTTAAGATTGACACTGGTTTGATCCCTGGATAGGGAAGATCCCCTGGAGGAGAAAATGGCAACCCACTCCAGTATTCTTGCCTGGGAAATCCTATGGACAGAGGAGCCTAGTGGGCTACAGTCCATGGGGTTGCAAAGAATCTGATGCGCCTGAGCACACACGCATATTCAAGTAAGGTGGAGCCTAATCCAATGACAGGCATCCTTTTAAGAAGGAGAATTGGATACAGACACAGAAACACACAGGGAGAAGGCCACGTAAGGACAGAGGCCAAGATTAGAGTGATGGATCTAGCAGCCTGGACGCCAAGGACTGGGCTGCAAACACTAGGAGGTGGGAAGAGGCATAAAAGAGGCTCCCCAAGAGCCTTCAGAATGAGCAAGGCCTTGTCAACAGCTTGATGTTGGACTTCTGACCTCTAGGAATAGCAAAAAAAATCAGTGTCTGTTTCATGCCACTCAAGTGTGCAGTAATTTGTTACCGCTGACATCGGAAACTAATACAACACCTTTTCAATAGTGATTTTAGGGGGGTGTTCTTTGGAGGAGTGATTCAAATCTACAAGTTTAGGAATGCTAAAGTAAACTGGATTAGGGAGAGCTGTGATAGGAGTGGGAGCAGAGCAAAGCAGTGGATGAGGAGAGATTCTTGAAGGTTCTAGTTCCTTCTAATTTCATCCATCTTAGATATCTGGCTTCTGCAAAAACTAATCTTAAGATTCCCATCAGAAAAACATAAAGGGTGAGGGTATAAAAACCATGATCAAGCAGTTCTCATATGAAAAATAGCACGTAGAGAAACTCACCTCAACATGTTGACATGTTTGAATGAGTTTAGCCAAAAGTGTCTCCAGTTCCGTGTTCCTCTTAATAAGGTTGGTGAGGTTACTCTCCAAGTTTTGCTGTTCAGAAAAAAAAGAGAGGAAAATATTATTCTGTATGCTTTTAATACTTTAGTATACACAAAATTACTTATACTTGGGAAAATGGATACATTTTAAGAGAAATCTCAATGAAATCTATGCCGTTTCAAGTTCTTGTAGATTTATACTAGATCTTGAAAAATCACATGTAAAAGATTGTTTTAAAAATGTTCACCTCTTACTCTTTTTGTGCCTGCTTCATGCACGAACTCGGGCATATTTCACTGACTAATTCAGTTCAGTTCAGTCGCTCAGTCGTGCCCGACTCTTTGCGACCCCATGAATCGCAGCACACCAGGCCTCCCTGTCCATCACCAACTCCCGGAGTTCACTCAGACTCATGTCCATCGAGTCCATGATGCCATCCAGCCATCCCATCCTCGGTCGTCCCCTTCTCCTCCTGCCCCCAATCCCTCCCAGCATCTGAGTCTTTTCCAATGAGTCAACTCTTCGCATGAGGTGGCCAAAGTACTGGAGCTTCAGCTTCAGCATTATTCCTTCCAAAGAAATCCCAGGGCTGATCTCCTTCAGAATGGACTGGTTGGATCTCCTTACAGTCCAAGGGACTCTCAAGAGTCTTCTCCAACACCACAGTTCAAAAGCATCAATTCTTCGGCCCTCAGCCTTCTTCACAGTCCAACTCTCACATCCATACATGACCACAGGTGAAACCATAGCCTTGACTAGACGGACCTTAGTCGGCATAGTAATGTCTCTGCTTTTGAATAAGCTATCTAGGTTGGTCATAACTTTTCTTCCAAGGAGTAAGCATCTTTTAATTTCATGACTGCAGTCACCATCTGTGGTGATTTTGGAGCCCAAAAAAATAAAGTCTAGTCACAGGTTATTTCCTGGTTGTGCACCAGGAAGAGAAGTGGTTATTGGATTTCTAATTCCTTATCTGAATCAGAAATTGCAGTAACAGAAGGAATACACTCCCATATCAAATCAACCACTGTTGGATTTTTAGAATTTACCATCTTATGGGCAGGCTGATGTCAATCCCCTGGATAAAGGTCTGAACTATCCAGCTACTGCTGACATTATGGTCATTTATAGGCATTTAGAAGAAGTGCTCATGATACATGTTTATTCACTCACAGTACGTTTCACTGTACATGCTTCTATTCTATGCCTATCAGCCTATCAATGCCAAATCAAACTTCCCTGAATGTTACATTTTTCATATCACTATCCGCCTTATGGACTTCCCAGGTGGCACTAGTGGTAAAGATCCTGCTTGACAATGCAGGAGACTTAAGAGATGTGGGTTTGATCTCAAGGTCAGGAAGATCCCCTGGAGGAGGGCATGAGAAGCTACTCCAGTATTCGAGCCTGGAGAATTCTATGGACAGAGGAGTCTGGAGGGCTACAGTCCATAGGGTTGCAAAGAGTCAGACACAACTGAAGTGACCTAGCACATATGCTCCTTAAGAATCTAGAATTATGCCCTATTCCTTTAGAACATCCATATGTTTTACAATTTATTTTATTGAAGTATAATTGATTTATAATGTATTAATTTCTGCTGTATAGCAGATTCAGTTATATATATATATATATATATATACACACACACATTCTTTTTCATATTCTTTTCCATTATGGTTTATCACAGGATATTATATATAGTTCCTTGTGCTATGCAGTAGGACCATGTTGTTTATCCATCCTGTATATAATAGTTCGCATTTGCTAATCCCAAACTTCATGGCAAATAGATGGGGAAACAATACAAACAGTAACAGACTTTATTTTCCTGGGGTCCAAAGTATCTGCAGATGGTGACTGCAGTCATGAAATTAAAAGACACTTGCTCCTTGGAAGAAAAGCTATGATAAACCTAGACAGCATGTTAAAAAGCAGAGACTTGACTTTGCCAACAAAGGTCCATCTAATCAAAGCTATGGGTTTTCCAGTAGTCATGTATGGATGTGAGAGTTGGACTATAAAGAAAGCTGAGTGCCAAAGAATTGATGCTTTTGAACTGTGGTGTTGGAGAAGACTCTTGAGAGTCCCTTCGACAGCAAGGAGATCAAACCAGTCAATCTTAAAGGAAATCAGTCCTGAATATTCATTGGAAGGACTGATACTGAAAAGAAGCTCCAATACTTTGGCCACCTGAGGTGAAAAATTGATTCACTGGAAAAGACCCTGATGCTGGGAAATATTGAAGGCAGGAGGAGAAGGGGACAACAGAGGATGAGGTGGTTGGATGGCATCACGAACTTGATGGACATGAGTTTGAGCAAGCTCCAGGAGTTGGTGATGGACAGGGAAGCCTGGCATGCTGCAGTCCATGGGGTCACAAAGACTTGGACATGACTGAGTGACTGAACTGAACTGAATTCCAAACTCCCAATCCACCCCCCAACCCCAACCTTGGCAACCACAAATCTGTAGAACATCAAATTTAAAATTCCCCACAATGACTATTAACTTTATTTTCAACCACAGTAACCCTCTGTTCTGGGTAAGATTCCTTAAGAGTTCTCCATGGCTTCTGATTCTTTATGCCCTTTATTTGTACCATTTTGCCCATCGACATGCATATTAATGAAGCTTCCACCATATGCCAGATCATAAGAGAGAAAACTTAAAAGATCTACTCCCTATGTGCAAAGAAACGAGTACAGCACTGGGACAGAGATGCTGTAAACAAGAGAAGGGGGGGAGTCGGGCTGCCTCAGAAGGTTTCCAAGATGACGCTTTTTTCTCGGAGGCTGGGAGGATGGTGAACATGAGTGGGAGTTTCTTGGGAAGAGAGAATTCAGGTGGAGGTGAGCACACAGAAGTTCCCATGGGTGGGGAACAGCACAATCTCATACAACAAGCTCAGGGAGGCATGAGAGGGCAAAGGATTAGGGCAAGTGTGTTTTTAACATATAACCAATTCCATAGACAGGGTGAAGGTATAGAAAGGCAATCTGATGGTAGATCTAAGTTTTGTAATGCCGTCCGAGTAAAAGGATCTGGAAAGACTGTGAGGGAGATTTTGAAAATCAACAATTTCATAAAGGTGATAACAGTTCATTATACTGGGAAATTTATTTCTGAGGATGTTTACTCTTTCTGCTTTCCTACATTTGAGATTTAGAAAGGTATAGTCAGGAAAAGAATCACTTTTATTGAATGCTTAAAATGTATAATCTCAAAGCAGAAATCTCTCTGGTCATTCTTAAACAAGTTATGCCTATGCATCTGGTGTTTATCCTATTGTCTAACTTTTTTTCTATTTCACTGGCCACATTTTTCATTTCCAGTAGGTTCTTTATAACATCTCCCTTTTCTTGTGGAATTACTTTCTGTTCCTGTTCCTGGATGCAACCGTCTCCTCTACAACTTCCAGAGAAGTGAATATACTTATACTTAAGCTCTTCTGAGAAAAGGCAATTTCCTATTTTCCTGTATTTGCATAACATTTCAAGAGAAATGGGTTTCATCTTAGGTCTTGTCATTTTTGTCTGACAGCTCACCTGACGTGAACTTCGTTCCTTGCACAGGCAGCTGAGGTACCTCCTCAGTCATTAGGGCTTGAGGCTGCTTTCCCAGAGAAGGCATTCCCACAAGACACCCATGTGCCACAGAGGCGCAAGTCCTGGTTTGACTCAGTGCCTCTGCTTCCTTCCATGAGAATCCTATCTGGCTCCAATTCTAGAGAAGGAGGGAGGTGCCATTTGAGCCTGGTGTGTACACGGGGAGTCCTGCACTCCAGGTGCATGGGGCATCTAAGCCTTCTGCCTCGTATGGGACACACTCCACCAGATTTACCCTTAGGTCCCCACTGGCCCCTCACCACCCCCCTCTCATTTCTGCATGTCCTTTCATTTCTGGTCCTTGGAGTTTTCCCACTTATGCTTAAGCTTGGTTATTGTTCTTTAAAATGCATTAAAAATATTTTGTCTGTAATTCTCATGTGTTCAGAGTTCAGGGGGAGGTTTTGGGCATTATTTCATCTGGACGGGAAGACCAACAGGAAATCTTCCATGTCGGCTTTGAGACACTCAAAGCGTCTCAAGTATACATATTTTAAGGGAGAAGAAGAACTGTTTCTCCCCTGAAGGATGGGGATACCACAAAAAGTCAGAGAATGCACCAGACAGAGTGATTTATGTGCAACTTAATGATCTCATATTTGTATCAAAGAAAAACTTGCTTTCAAAGCTCTTTGCCGCCACCACCACAAAAGCCAACTGTTTTTCTACTGTTTGAATTAAAACAAACTGCAACTACTTTATGGTCTGAGACTAGAGAATCATTTCGAGGCCTTCCATTATTCAGTGTCTTTCACGTGGATATGACGACTTTATGGTACATCTGTCAACTTAGTTTTGTACGTTCATCTTAGGGAATCCTTCTGCTTTTCTTTTTGGCTGACCCTTCAGAGCAGGAAATTTCTCAGGAAATGCATCATGAAGCTGTTTAAAGTTCAATTGTCATAGGTAAGACTTTGAAAGCTAGTCAGCAAGAGCTCCAAGTAAATGAAATCTAACACATTTAGACTTTACAAACATCTGCTTGCTTTCCCCTCCCTTTATTAAGGATCCATCATGTATAAAATCTGTTTTTAATCAACTAATACGCAGACTAAAGCCTGTGGTTTAAACCCATTGACCTAGCTAGATCCTTTGGGGTTATTCAAATTTGAATAGTACAAGTGTTACTGAAGCCCGCAAAGAATTACTAAGTCACTTAGAAATATAATAAAGGGAAATGAAGCTGAGAGAGAGACTTGATTCCAAGAGGTACCACAGGGACTGACAACACTTTTCAAGAGAGTTCAGGGAATGGGAAGGGAACTGAATCCAGTCCTCAGTGAACCATGTATCCATAACTTCCATTACAGGGACTGATACGGAGTTTTCTCGAATTTAACTGTATCACTAACATCCTGTGCGGCAGTCAGCAGGGCCTATAACCTCTTGATTTTGACTGTGCTTTGTGCAAAAGAGAGATAATGCTTTTTGGCATCAGAGTCTTACGACTGAAGTGGATATAAGTATCTACTTCCCTATGGCTATCTAAGGAATTCTACAGAATAACCCTCTCAAAAGTTTTAGTTTCCTGTTCTCACCTCAAAAACGTCAATATATTTCCATTTCCTTAGGGAGCTGAACCATATAGAAGTCCAAGTCAGGCATGAATGACCACACAAGTAGAGCAAGGAACCTGGGGCTATGACCCCAGCTCAATTCTCCTGGACACATGATGCTAGGGCTTAGTTTTCTCATCCATTATGTGTAGAAACAATAAATATACCCATTTGTTCTACTGGGGCTTCCCAGGTGGCTCAGAGGTAAGAATCCACCTGCCAATGCAGGAGACACAGATTTGATCCTTGGGTCAGAAAGATCCCCTGCAGGAGGAAATGACAACCTACTCCAGTAGTCTTGCCTGGGAAATCCCACAGACAGAGGAGCCTGGTGTACTGCAGTCCATGCGGGTCACAAAGAGTCAGACATGACTTAGTGACCGAACAACAACAACAACATGCTATTGTTAAGTTCAGAGGAGATGTTGAGCACACACACCAGGAACCATAATAAAAAGGTTTGTTGAAATCATGAATTACAGGATGAAACATTGTTTGGGTCAGCACCAGATATTACAGGAGCCTAACCTCTTGTCTCAAGCACTCACCCTTCTCAAGCCTGCTGATGGCTTTTTGCTCAAAGTACCTGTTCCTTTTGGCTCCAGGGCTTTTTCTGGCCCCAGGCAGGCAGGGCAGGCTGGGGTGCTGAGGAGAAGGCAGGTTGATGCCCCAAGGAGCAGTCCTCAACCAGCAAGTACTGGTAGCTGGTAAACAGCCCAACTTCCTCACCTCCAGGTGGGACCACTCTGAGCTGGGTTTCAGAAAATCTCAGAGTGCCCCGCTGGGAGGAGTCCAGTGTCCACAGCAACTGCCTGCTCATGACCATGCCCTCTTTATGTTCTGCCATCCCTCTCCCTTCCAGATGCTTCCTGGATCACCCCAGTTTGAATTCTGGGATGCTGCTACATCACATCATGGCTCCATTACTGGACAGCATAGCATCAAAGTCTAGAGCAACGGTCAGCCAAGTTTTCCTGGACCAGGGAGTAAATAGTTTAGGCTTTGTTGGCCATATGGTCTCTGTTGCAGCTACTCAGTTCTGCTGCTGTTTTAGTAAGAAAGTAGCCACATGTAAACAGGTGGGATTGTGTGCCAATAAAATTTTAGAAGCATTCTGAATGGATGCTTTACAACTCCATTAGATCACATGATATCTGGGAAAGCAAATACTACATTACTGAATAAACACAGTTTTACATGAGTAGACAGTTTAGGAACTATCACTGATACATCATTTCACATTTTGTCTAAAACCAAAGTCAGGTTGTACCTAGCCTTAACTCATCACCTCTTTTCCAGGTGTTTTTTCATAGTCCTCCTCTTCCTCTATGAAGGGAAAGGAAGAGTCTTTGCTGAGAAAGATGAGGCTTTTGTAAGTGTGCGACTCTTTGTTGTAATTCAACACACACCCTCCCACCGTGTCATCACCCCACCAAAGAGGAATATAAATCATCAAGATGGTCCATCTCAAAGTAGACATGCAACAAGTCAGATTTCGTTTTCTTCATGTGGAACAAATGACTGGGTGCAAGTCAAGTTTGTGGAAGACACCATGCCAAACATGTGCTGCTCCGAGAAGGATGCTCCCCTGCATACTTTGTATGGAAAGGACTGACTTTTCCAGCAATTTCTGTTTTAATGTATACATTTCTAATGTATTTGCATGGAGCCAGACTCAACCTCCTTCATGTTACATAGTTTTCAGTAAGGTTTATTTGAATTGATCGCTGAACAATTCGTGGCAGCATAGCTGATTTTGCAACCCATCTCAATACGAGCCTTTAGGCATGGATATGGACACCAACTGAGAATAGTAAATCCAACTTAACAGATGAGCTTTGTGCTTCTACATATACTGAGACCCAATCATATAACAAAGTAAGCAGACAAAAATACCCCTCATTTTAGTCTTTGGAGACCTGTACCTAAGAGTCAGATTGCAAGGAATGAAGGACTTGTCATTGAGCAGTAATATGAAAATGTATGCCTGAAACAGGAGATTTCAGTAACTCCTTTTGGGTTTGTTCAGGCCTTAAAGAATGTTTGCTCTTATTCCGAAGTCAATGCTTCAGAATGCCTTTAAAGTAGTGTTAAGTCTGGATACCTTTCAAGGCAAACACAGATCTGGCTTGTTCCATTCTATAATTTTCAGAGCGACACTCAGGAACTCTGTTCATAGCCTTGACACCCAACACCAGCCCTCCAGCACCATCAGGATATGAACACGTCGAGTGCCACCATCCGTATATTTTCTTCTAACAAACTTTAATCACAACCCTTAATATAAAAACACACCCGTATTAACACATGCCACCTGCACAAAAACGTAAATTCTTAACATGTAACTAAACTCTTAAGATGTTTTAATTACGTTGCAGGAATTTGAGGCCATCTTCAGGTTGAGCTCATGACAGACCGCAAATCTGGGTGATTCATGCTGGTTTGAGTTTTTAATGCCTTTTTTCACTGGTTATGATAGTTAACATTTCCAAATGCCCTGGCAAGACAGGTCGCCCAGGGAACTTCAAAAACATAATAAAACCCAATCTGCATACAAATTTAAGTCTAGTGTTCCATGGATGACAATTTAAGCCATTTTGATATGTGATACTGTATTTACCTTGTCAGGTTTTATTTGATATTTCTATATTAACACCACAGAATCTGCACCATATATTTATAAATTCCACAGTCAGTTCAGTGTTTATTATTGTAATCTAGTAGTCAATAATACACAGAAAATAATTTTTAAATACCGTTTACAGCCTAGAAGAGCTTTCAAATGTTAATGGATATAAATAAATCTCAGTATAATTATACTCATTTAGCTGTAATGTTAGCAGATTCAATGGCAACTACTTATTTGCAGGTATTAGAGATGTGAGTGGTCTTTCCTGTTCACTCCTCATCCCCAGGCCCTATTTCTGTCTGTAGTAAGAAAGACGAGCAATGGACCAGTAACACATTTGTCAATTTTGAGAATCAATATTCTCAAAGAATATTCTCAAATATTCTTCATTCTCAAAGAATATTCTCAAAGAAGCTGAATGACTAGGAAACTTTGAAAGTCTCTAACTTAAAAATAATGATATCCTACAAACCAGTGGTTACCAGGGGGGAGAGGGGAAAGGAGAGGGGCAACATAGGGGTGAGGGGTGAAAGGGTTACTAAGGGGATCTATGAAATCATGTGTGTGAAAGTTTTGAACACTGTAAAACACTATAGAATCTCAATAATCTTTCATTCAATGAGAAAGGGAAACCTCAATTATTAAAAGAAAAAGTGATTGCCTAAGAGAAATGTTTTAGAGAACCTAACTAGGACTTCTGTCAATGGAGAATACAGGAAGAATCTTGTAAGATGACAGCGTAGGGGTCAGAGCCATGAAGGTCCAACATGGCGGTCATCCTGCTGCCTTCTCTGCTCATTGCTTCCAGTCAGGTTCTCAAATCCTCCTCTACTCAGCACTCTGGGCTACCACAGCAGATCCGTGTGGTTAACTCCAGAGAGGTGACCAATCTGTTACTCAAGAATTAGATGGTGAAAAGATTATAAGAATACTTGAACACAGACTAATTTTTGCTTGAGTGAAAGCTTTCAAGTTGGAGACATATTTAATCTCCTAAACCAGGGGTTGGGAAGCTACAACCCAAGGGCAAATCCTGCCTGCTGTTTGTTTTTGTATGGCTTGCTAAGTAAGAATGGTTTTTACATGATTTTTTTTTTAACCAGAAAAAGGATAAAATTTTGTGACACATGAGATATATACGACATTCAAATTTCTATATCCATAAAATTTTCTAGGAACACAGATAATCCCATTCATTGATGGTTTGTCTCTGCTTTTATGCTACAATGACAAAAGGTGAGTACTGGTCCTTTACAGACAATTGCTGTCTCCTTGAAAAAAAAGTTAAAAAATTAATCCACAGCTTTTTAAAATTAATTAATAGAGTATTTTCTCTATTGCCTCAAATCATTTAAAAATTTAAATGTAACTCAATCTGCTTAACATGAGAGTGTAAGAGTATAGCTAAACCTTCAATCATTCAGGTATTCAAAATTCTAAAGGAGATCTTTTTGTTGGCTACCAAAATAAATTTTAATTTGCAAAAGGAAAAAAAAATAGCTTTAAATTACCAGTGAAATATAATGTCTGGATAAATTCCTCTGCAACTTTTGTTCAGAGAAGCAGAAGATTCAGACCCAGAAAAAGTAAGAAAGGATCTTAAGTTCGATCAAGGCTGCTATAGGAAGAACATGGTAAAGAGTGAGCAAAGAAGGCACTGGTCATATATTGGGAGAAAACTCTAATTTGAAAAGATCCATGCACCTCAATGTTCGTTGCAAGACTATTTGCAAGAGTCAACACATGAAAGCAACCTAAATGTCCATCCATAGAGCCACAGGATAAAGAAGATGTGGTGTACTCACACACACACACACACACTCTCTCTCTCTCTCTCTCTCTCTCACACACACACACACACACACACACACACACACACAGAATACTACTCAGCCACAAAAAAGAATGAAATGCCATTTACAGCAACATGGATGGATCTAGAGATTATCATACTAAGTAAGTCAGACAGAGAAAGACAAATATCATATGATATCACTTATAGGTAGAATCTAAAATATGATACAAATTAAGTAAGTTACAAAACAGAAACAGGCTCACAGACATGGTAAACAAACTTATGGTTACCAAAGGGGAAAGTGGGGGGGGGGGTGAGGGATAAACTAGGAGTTTGGGATTGACAGATGCAAACTACTGTTTATAAAATAGATAAACAATGAAGACCTACTGTATAACACAGGGAACTATAATCAGTATCATGTAATAACCCATGAGTCTGAGCAAGCTCCAGGAGTGGGTGATGGACAGGGAAGTCTGGCATGCTGCAGTCCATGGGGTCACAAAGAGTCGGACACAACTGAGTGACTGAACTTAACTCAATAATCCATAATGGAAAAGAATATGAAAAAGAATATTTATATAGCAACAATGAAACTAACACGGCATTATAAACTGACTATACTTCAATTTTTTAAAAAAGGCACAGCACAAAGATTAGTTAGTTCTTTCCATTCTGTAGTTCTTTCCACTGGGCTTCCCTGGTAGCTCAGCTGGTAAAGAATCCACCTGCAATGCAGCAGACCCTAGTTTGATTTCTGGGTCAGGAATATCTGCTGGAGAAGGGATAGGCTACCCACTCCAGTATTCTTGGGCTTCCCTTGTGGCTCAGCTGGTAGAGAATCTGCCTGCATAGCGGGAGACCTGGGTTCAAAACCTGGGTTGGAAAGATCGCCTGGAGAAGGAAATGGCTAACCACTCCAGCTTTCTGGTCTAGAGAATTTAATAGACTATATAGTCCATGGGATCACAAAGAGTTGGAAGGGACTGAGTGTCTTTCACTGTCCATTCTGCAAAGAAGTGTAAAGCACTGGGTTTTTGCACACAAGAGTAAAGTACTGGGTTGTGAGTACACCTACAAAGTGGAAGTACTCATTGACTGTTGTTTCCATCAGTTTTCTTTTTCTCAGTATCTTTTCTCTTAATCATAAAATACACCTCAAAGGAGAGCTTAGAGCACTGGATAATTAATGTCTATAAAACTGATATGATGGATGTCAAACATTATATATGTCACTTCAAGCTTTACTTCCTTCATCACTCAGAGACTGAATAATTTTGATCTTATCCCCTTTCTTCCATCTTAAGTAGATGATGACATTGCCAGATACTCATTAACAAACATGTTCTGGCCTTTCTACTTAAATAGGGTTTTAACTGATACCATCAAACATTTTTTTACCAGACCTGAATGTCCCATGGTGGATGCTTAGCCTTCTTCAATGAACGGAAGTACTTTTTTTTTTTACATTTTTCTTTTTTAACATACTGTGGGAAGACCAAATCTTTTTCAAAGCCAGTGCCTTACACTCCAAAGATATTTCATGTTGCCTGAACCAAATATATCGAATGTATTTCAAGTTAAAAGAGTTGAGTCTTTGATCTAATAATTTTGCACAAGTAACTATGATTTGCATTGTTTCTATAGCAACTTTTATCTCCTCAAATTTTTAGGTTTTAGAGGAATATGCCTTTTCTGGATCACCTGCTAAAAACAAATTAACATTCAATACATGATTCAGGTTTGCTCTTGATTTTGTGGCATTCCCAGGAAGGGTTCATGTTGTTTACAAAATTCATATCCCATCTACATAGTGCAAAAAGTATTCAAAGTAAGGGAGGTTACACTCTTTGATTTAAAAAAAATAAGACTAAAATTCCATTCAACCCAAAGTGGGTCTGGTCTGTTAAGAATTTATAGAACCAATGTTATGTAAGGGAATTCCCCATGTGGGACAGCCTAGAGAAGCAAGACAGAGAAGGCAATGGCACCCCACTCCAGTACTCTTGCCTGGAAAATCCCATGGATGGAGGAGCCTGGTAGGCTGCAGCCCATGGGATAAGAGTCGGACACGACTTTCACTTTTCACTGTCATGCATTGGAGAAGGAAATGGCAACCCACTCCAGTGTTCTTGCCTGGAGAATCCCAGGGACGGGGGAGCCTGGTGGGCTGCCGTCTATGGGGTTGCAGAGTTGGACACGACTGAAGCAACTGAGCAGCAGCAGCAGCAGAGAAGCAAGAAAGACTATGAAAGCATGCGATCATTTCTTAGCCCCAAGTAACCTTCAAAGACAGAACCCTCCTTGGATTTCAGACCTAAAGACTCTCAAATTCCTTAAATTCATTGCATCATTCATCCCTGACTTCACCTTTTACTCAGCCAGCCATTTCCTCTGCTTTTAGTAGCATAAGGCTGTCTTTGTCCAATCAAAGTGATTTGATTGAAGCCAAATTAAAGCAACATGAAAGTTATGGAAGGAAGCGAGATGACAACAATCTACTGGGTGAGTGGTTCCCACCATGGTCTGCATTATGCAAATCAACTAGGGGACTGTACAAACACAAGGCTTGGTCTCCACCCACTTTCCAAACAAAGAGTATGAATTACTTCGACTGGAGTGAGGTTCAGGGATTGCAATCTTTCAAACTCCTCAGGAGATCCTAGTGTGCAACCAAGTGTGAAAACTGTTGTTCAAAATCAGGTTGCCAAATTGCTGGATTGACACAATGTACAAAAATTAATCATGTAGTCAATTTAGTAGTTTGACACTTCAAGATTTGTTCAGAATGAAAGGGATATTTTTGTAATGCAACATATATATATAAGTATGGGAATAAAACTAGATATAACTATACCCAAACTGTAAATTTAGGTGAATGTCTTGTAGGAAATCCCAGGAACTATTGAAATAGTGCTCTGCAGGGGGCACTGATTATCACTGGTCATAAAGTGAGAAGGCTGTTTTGACTTGAAAATACAGCAGAATACTTTCTTGAATCATTCGAGTATTCCCGATGTCAAAGAATAATCCCTGATGGTCATCTCAGTTTATCATTTGCAACAGTGTTAGTATAAAAATTTGCTTTGTTGATTTCAACAGTTGTTCTTTCCACAGAAATATAAGAAAAGTAGCTTAGATGTTTATGATTCAACAAGATTTTTAATATGGTGCATTAAAGATTTAGGAAAAAGATGTAAGGACTCTGATGACAAAAGAATAGATTCATTTGCTTATCTAGATTTTTTTTTTAAGATCAACTCATGTAACACAATTGTCTTGAAGACCAGAAATTTCTCTGTGGTTTGAAAGGTAAAATGCAATATTTGCAATGATGGAAACCACAGTTGTTGTTTAGTTGCTCAGTTGTGTCTCACTCTTTTGTGACTTTGTAGACTGTAGCCCGCCAGGCTCCTCTGTCCATGGGATTTCCTAGGCAAGAATACTGAGTGGGGTTTCCATTTCCTTCTCCAGGGGAGCTTCCCAACCCAGGGATCGAACTCAAGTCTCCTGTGTTGAAAGGTGGATTTTTACCACTGAGTCACCAGGGAATCCTGGAAACCACAATGATAACTTTTAATTCCTTCATCTTTGCTTTGCTTTAGTTGACAGCTTTTCTTTAATTGATGGCCACTGGTCTGCTAGTAAAAAAAACAAAAACAAAAACAAAAACAAAAACCTGGAGAGTGAATTATTTAATTTGCAGTGCTTTACAACAAATTATTAAGCCATTTTCCCAGAGTTGGTTTATATATACATGACTAAAGACAATTCAAGGGTCACTGTATTTTGACAATGGACTAACTTTAATTTCCCTGGCATATACTTTAATTTATATATGTGTGTGTATGTATATGTGTATTGTTCTTGCTACAAGGGGGCTTCCCTGGTGGCTCTGACAGTAAAATTTCTGCTTTTAATGCAGGAGACCTGGGTTCCATCTCTGGATCAGGAAGTTCTCCTGGAGAAGGAAATGGCAACCCACTCCAGTATCCTTGCCTGGAGAGTCCCATGGACAGAGGAGCCTGGTGGGCTACAGTCCATGGGGTCACAAAGAATCAGACATGACTGAGCACTTTCACTTTTTTTCCTTGCTAAAAGAGAAGGCAATAAATGTCACATAAAAATATTTCTGAAGTCAGTTGCTTTTAACCCAGGGAGGAAAAAAGGTCCAATATTCAGAGAACTGGAGGAGACTTGCCAGTTATAACCATCATGAATGACAAAATCTCATCTTATAGATGAGACTTCAAGATGACTCTAGTTTGTAGAGTCTAGAAAGGAGACAAGGAATTCATGGATCAACAGCCTCCCCAGGGAGCTGATTGGAAAGACAAATTCTTGGATGTGCTGAGCCCAGCAACCTGTGATTTAATAAACCCTTCAGGGGATTTGGTGAATGCTCAAATATGAGAACCACTTATACAAATGTTGTAACATCCTTGCGGGGGGGGTGGTGGGGGGGGGGAGCCCGTATTGCTTAAAATTTTTAAAGCCAAGAAAAGCTAAGAGTAAGTTATCCTCATGCTGCACTTTCCATCTTCCCTTTCTCATGGCTACCTTTGGATCCTGTTGCTCAGTCTCTGTCATCAGGCCCTGTCCTTGGGCTTTCCCTGGCTCCTCCAGTCTCCACAGGGCAACAGGAAGCATAATGGAAGAGGGTGCTAGCCGAGGCAGAGGGACAAAGGAGGGCTGGAGAATTTGGGAAGTAGGGGAAGAGAACCCAATGTCATGAAGAGGGAAGGTCTGGGAATGGATGGGCATCTCACCCATCCATGCTTTTTACCCCTTTACCCTTGGCCATTCTGAACTGCTTTCTCTAATAAAAACATACCCAGAACTCATATGTTCAGAATGTGCCAGAAAAAAAGTATTGGTGAAGTTGCCCTAGTGTATTCTCAATTACTTATAAATGTTGTTAACTTTTTTAAGTGGTGTTGAAAGGGGGAAGAGGGCAGTCAGCCAGCAGAGTACCCAAACTCATCTGTTTATGATGAAAATATTGAATAAAATTCCCCCCACCCCCACTGGCTGGAGTAAGTGAATCTCTTGAAGATGTGGCTTGACACAAAATATATAAAGCTGAAAGCCAACATGTTAAACTTTGCTCTCAAGATTTTTCTCTTTTATATTTTATTTCATGTTAATCTTGCTCACAGGATTTTTTTACTGTGACTTCTACATTTGATTTTCAAGTGTCTGTGGCTTGGTCATAGGACACTAGAGATTGCTAAATAATTACGTGGTGGTAGTAAATCATATGGAACTCATGCTCAGTCATGTCCAACACTTTGCAACCCATAGACTATAGCCCACTAGGTTCCTCTGTCCATGGGACTTCCTAGGCAAGAACACTAGAGTGGGTTGCCATTTACTTCTCCAGGGGATCTTCCCCAACCAGGGATAGAACCCATGTCTCCTGCATGGTAGGCAGATTCTTTACCACTGCACCACCAGGGAAGCCCCAAATCATACAGCGGCCTTCCTCTAACCACTGTCTTTCTGTAACGTGTTTCTTTTACTTGAATGAAGTGTCACTTAATATGGCTAATGAATACTTTTCTGAATCAAAGGCATTTACTATATAAAGGTAAACTTTCACACTGTGTATTTTTCATAGCAAGCAAGTTTTTCACCAGAACATGTTCTATCTCCAAACAATTATGACAAAACAGTGACTTCTAATATTCAAAATATTCTGTTATTATTAGAATGTTTAGAATATTAATATTTTTCATAATATTATAATATTTTGAATATTAGAATTCACTGTCCTAATATTATTAAAATATTAATATTCTGATAATAATATTAGAATATTCTAATATTCAAAACAGTGTCCTGCAAATATTCAAATTTCAAATCTCAGATCTCAAATCTGACAGACTTTTAGCTTTGATTATCCCTTGTTATTTTAAACTCAACATTCTTAACTGAATCATGTACCCCTTTGAAATTTCTTCCCATTTTTTAGTATTCACAGAGTATATGAATGAGATTACCATTCCCCAGGTGAACACCAGGACATCATCTGATATTCTGATCTCACATTCATGCCTTCTCTTAATCACTCTCTAAGGCTATTTGGTTGCTCAATAAAAGACCCCTTAGCTTCAGCTTTCCTTTTTCTTCCCAAGGCTATCACTCTAACTATCTTCTTCCATGAGTTGCTGGTTTTCATTCCTCTAATTTTTGCCAGCCAGTCTGGTCCACACATGGCCACCAAAGTCATCATCCTAGTAAACCTGTATTACTACACCATTAAATTCTCAGAAGTCCAAAGAAAACTGTCCATTCTTAAAGAATTAAGCTCAGACTCCTGAGTTGGGATGCAAAGCCCTCAAAACTATAGTAGGTTCAATAATTCTGAAAGATAAATGTACCCCAATGTTCACTGCAGCACTATTCAAATAGCCAGGACATGGAGGCAACCTAAATGTCCATCAACAGAGGAATGGATAAAGAAGATGTGGTATGAATGTGTGTGTGTGTGTGTGTGTGTGTGTGTGTGTGTGTATGAATGAGGGGGAGAGGAATAGTACTCAGCCATAAAAAAGACTGAAATAATGTTATTTGCAGCAACATGGATAGACCTTGAGATGATCCTACTAAGTGAAGTCAGTCAGACAAAGATAAATATCATATGATTATCACTTACATGTGGAATCTAAAAGAAAAACAAAGATACAAATGAATTTATATATAAAACAGAAACAGACTCAGGGACTTCAAAAACACATTTATGATTACTAAAGGGGAAATGTGGTGGGGAGGGCTAAATGGGGGAGCTTGCAATGAACAGATAACCAAATCCCTGTATACCACAGGGAACCTCACTCAATATTCTGTAATAACTTATATGGGAAAAGAATCTGAAGAAGAATGAATATATTTCCCTGTATGACTGAATCACTGTGTTGTACACCTGAAACTAGCACAACATCGTGAATCAACTATATGCTAACAAATTGCTTCAAAAAATAAAAAAATTTAAGTATGTATATTGATAATCTTTTAGTAGGTATTGCCAAATGACTATATGAAGTCTGATACCAATTTATATAGTGTTTATTTTTCTGCCAACTTGTTAACTTTGAGAACTGCTCATTTTTGTCTTAGCCATATATGTTGGTAAAAGAAAATATGAACCCATTAGACTGACATATACACATTACTATATAAAAAGATGACTAGTAAAAATCTACTGTATAGCACAAGGAACTCTATTCAGTGCTCTGTCATGACCTATATGGGAAAATAATCTAAAAATGAGTGGATATATATGTATCTGTATAGAAGAACTGTCAAAAAAGATCTTCACGATGGTGTGATCACTCACCTAGAACCAGACATCCTGGAATGTGAAGTCAAGTGGGCCTTAGAAAGCATCACTATGAACAAAGCTAGTGGAGGTGATGAAATTCCAGTTGAGCTATTTCAAATCCTGAAAGACGATGCTGTGAAAGTGATGTACTCAACATGCCAGCAAATTTGGAAAACTCAGCAGTGGCCACAGGACTGGACAAGGTCAGTTTTCATTCCAATCCCAAAGAAAGGCAATGCCAAACAATGCTCAAACTACCACACAATTGCACTCATCTCTCATGCTAGTAAAGCAATGCTCAAAATTCTCTAAGCCAGGCTTCAGCAATACGTGAACCGTGAACTCCGTGATGTTCAAGCTGGTCTTAGAAAAGGCAGAGGAACCAGAGATCAAATTGCCAACATCCACTGGATCATGGAGAAAGCAAGAGAGTTCCAGAAAAACATCTATTTCTGCTTTATTGGCTATGCCAAAGCCTTTGACTGTGTGGATCACAATAAACGGTGGAAGATTCTAAAAGAGATGGGAATACCAGACTACCTGACCTGCCTCTTGAGAAATCTGTATGCAGGTCAGGAAGCAACAGTTAGAATTGGACATGGTACAACAGGAGTACGGTCAAGGCTGCATATTATCATCCTGCTTATTTAACTTCTATGCAGAGTACATCATGAGAAACGCTAGGCTGGAAGAAACACAAGGTGGAATCAAGATTGCTGGGAGAAATATCAATAACCTCAGATATGCAAATGATACCACCCTTATGGCAGAAAGTGAAGAGGAACTAAAAAGCCTCTTGATGAAAGTGAAAGAGGAGAGTAAAAAAGTTAGCCTAAAGCTCAACATTCAGAAAACAAGGATAATGGCATCCGCTCCCATCACTTCATGGGAAATAGATGGAGAAACAGTGTCAGACTTTATTTTTTGGGGCTCCAAAATCACCACAGATGGTGACTGCAGCCATTAAATTAAAAGACGCTTACTCCTTGGAAGAAGTTATGATCAACCTAGATAGCATATTCAAAAGCAGAGACATTACTTTGCCGACTAAGGTCCGTCTAGTCAAGGCTATGGTTTTTCCTATGGTCATGTATGGATGTGAGAGTTGGACTGTGAAGAAGGCTGAGCACTGAAGAATTGATGCTTTTGAACTGTGGTGTTGGAGAAGACTCTTGAGAGTCCCTTGGACTGCAAGATCCAACCAGTCCATTCTGAAGGAGATCAGCCCTGGGATTTCTTTGGAAGGAATGATGCTAAATCTGAAACTCCAGTACTTTGGCCACCTGATGTGAAGAGTTGACTCACTGGAAAAGACTGATGCTGGGAGGGATTGAGGGCAGGAGGAGAAGGGGACGACCCAGGATGAGATGGCTGGATGGCATCACTGACTCGATGGATGTGAATCTGAGTGAACTCCGGGAGCTGGTGATGGACAGGGAGGCCTGGCGTGCTGTGAATCATGGGGTCACAGAGTCGGACACGACCGAGCGACTGAACTGAACTGTATAACTGAATCACTTTGCTGCACACCTGAAACTAACTCAATGCTGTAAATCAACTAGACTCCAAAATAAAATACAAAATTAAATATATACATATATTAGGCTTAGAATTTCCCCAATAGAAGTCAGCTATAACTATCACCACCCCACACAATGAACATTCAACATCAGTTACAACGGATTCCTTACTTATCAAGAAATGCCATATCAGTTGATTCTTCTGAGCCCTTGTCTGCATCTTTGAACCAATCCAGAATTTTTTCATTCTCTGCATGGCATCTCAGAATCTAGTAGAGGGCTGCTGCTGCTGCTGCTACGTCACTTCAGTCATGTTCAACTCTGTGCGACCCCACAGACAGCAGTCCACCAGGCTCCGCCGTCCCTGGGATTCTCCAAGCAAGAACACTAGAGGCACTAATAAACGCTCACTCAATACAGGAGGATATGAATAATATTCATGCAACTAAAGATTTTCTATCTATAACTGAAATCACATCAAGCCAAATCTTAATTCTATTTCAAAACTGGATAGGATTAAATCATACCTTTCCAAAGATATCAATACATATTTGCGACATCAAGCCAGAGTTCACTAAATCATAAAACACTTTGATTAAATTAGTTTCAGAAATTGCACTCCAGCCAAGGAGCTATGTACTATGCAATGCATTGGGCAATAAATCTTAAAGTCTACGTGCTGACAGGTATAGGATGATTTATTGAATTGTAAGACAAGGACTTGTGAAGCATTACTAAGAAAATATACACTCGTCCAATACAACAGGATTTTACTTAACAAGAGCAATTTAGGAGGAAACTGTACTATTAAAATAATAGCAAACGGTTCCCATACACCTCCAATTCTATGTATTAAAAATAATCCAGGAATGAAATCATTAGATTGAGCTGCTGGCTGGAGATCAGACAGATGACTCAATAAGGCTCCATCTCCGTCAGATAAAGCTCATCTCTGTCTGGTAATAATCAGAGAATTTACACTACCTGTGACCGCCAAGATTTCTTCGACCACATGTTAGCCCTGTGATTTTTTCTCTTTTAGTCAATTTTCTTTTGTAATATTATTCTACTTTACAAAAGATAACTAAAGAAACTTAGCCACATGGTTAACTTTCTCTTCCTGATTAAACCTGGATTATAGCAGCTTCCTGAACTTTAACATTTAATCAGTTTTCTTGAAAATTAACTGTTTACAACTAAACTTTCCCTGACAACAAAATAATCAGACATTTTAAATGTTTAAAAAAATGAAGGGCGGGGGAGGGATAAATTAGGAGTTTGGGGTGAATAGATATACACTGTTATATATAAAACAGATAAACAACAAGGTCCTTCTGTGCAGCACAGGGAACTATATACTCAATATTTTGTAATGATCTATAAGGGAACAGAATCTGAAATAACAAAAGATATATATGTTGGAGAACTTAATCACTTTGCTGTACACCTGAAACTGTGATCACACCTCTGTTCACCACCATTGTATAATATTGCAGATTAACTATACTTCAATAAAAATAATTTTAAAAAATAAAAGTAAGGTGGTACACAAGGTCTTGATAGCCCTGGACAGCCTGTTTCAAAAATCAGGCATTTTCTTATATTTGGACATTGTTAGTACCCTAGAGCACCTGTGACCCCAAGGCCTCAGCCAAGCCAACCCTGAGCCCAAGGAGTATGTTTAGTCTGTTTGACTGAAATTTAAATAAATAAATGTAAACTCTCTCTCTTAAAAAAGTAAGCTGGTACAAAACTTAAAAAAATTTTTTTTAATTATCTAAGGGGAACTTAGATAAGAGTTCCTTATATAAGAACTTAGATGAGAATCACTTGGACTAGAAGGAGATCAAATCAGCCAATCCTAAAGAAAATCAGTCCTGAATATTCATTGGAAGGACTGTTACTGAAGCTGAAGCTCCAGTACTTTGGCCACCTGATGCAAAGAACTGACTAATTGGAAAAGACTCTGATGTTGGGAAAGATTGAGGGCAGGAGAAGGGGATGACAGAGGATGAGATGGTTGGATGGCATCACCGACTGGATGGACATGAGTTTGAGCAAGCTCTGGGAGTTGGTGATGGACAGGGAAGCCTGGCATGCTTCAGTCCATGGGGTTACAAAGAGTAGGACACAACTGAGCGACTGAACTGAACTGAAGGGGAACTTTACATAGGTTTAATGAAACATTGCATCTTTGGGGCTCAGGATACAAAGGTAAACCAGAGTGTCATGGGAGGGATTGGAACAATTATGCCACAACACGTGCATAGAACAGCTTGGAGGTAGACCAATGAGAAAGGCTCTTTTTATGTTGTCAGGATGGAAAGATACTGCTGGAGAATTTGATACTCCTGCTACTATTACTAGTCTGTAGTCCCCAAGTATATTCTAGAACCACACAAAAATCCTAGGTCTAGAAAAATAGGGCCCCTTAGGAGCCCACTCTAAGATGGTGTGCCAGAGAGACTGGATTCTGATTACAGCCAGCCCTTGGAGTCAGAGGGAGGCTGAAAGACAGCAGGTAGGTAGGCTGCTGGCTCCTAGTGGAATCTTGGTTTGTTTGCATGACGAGAGTCCTTGTCCAGGATTGTCAACAGTGTTCTGCTATTTGAAACCCGGGTTTGGCCTTTGTTTTTTGACTCAATGGGTTGGATCACTGGGTCAGGAAGATCCTGTGGAAAAGGGACTGGCAGTCCACTCCAGTATTCTTGCCTGGAGAATCCCATGGATGGAGAAGCCTGGTGGGCTACAGTCCAGGGGCTTGCAAAGAGTCGGACATAACTGAGCAACTAACACATAATGACCATTTAGTTCCTGAGACTTTACAGAGGAAAACAGGGCTAGTGGTTACTGGACACACAACACCTGAAGTGGGTATATTACACTTGTGATATACAGACAACAGAGTGATCATGCCTCTGTTCACCACCACTGTACAAGTGGTTGATGAGATAGGAACAGAGGCTTGGCTAGAGGCAGACCCACATGCTGCCTGAAGGACTTGAGGAAGTAGACCCCTTTAGAGGGCCTGTGTAAGCCTCCAAAATCTGGGAGATTTCTAGATCCCTCATAGCACCAAGTACTTCTGAAATCCATCCAGAGTTTTGTCTGTGACCTTGGTCTGTTTCTTGGGCTGTCAGTATTCCACAATGATGGCTGTAACTGTGGTCTGCAGAAGACTCTGTGGTTTCACAGAAAGAGGCTCAGAATGAAACAAGTTCAATTATAGAGTCTGATGCATTGCTTCAAAGTGTGTCAGTTTGTCCTTGATCATCTGAGACAGAGTCTGTCATCTTTGGAGTCACAGACCATGAAGTTGAATATATGGAGGGGGTCAGGAGGACTCCACCCAAAGAGTCGATCTGGTGACCATTAAGTCTACCAGTGCCAATGCCCTCTAGTAACACATACTGAGCTTCTCTCTGTCCCTTCTTCTAGTGAGAGGACTTCTGGTGGAAAAGACATACACTCTCTTGAAGGAAAGCATCATTAGGACAGGACTCCTTTCTTTTCCTCCCATTGGATTCAAAGCACCTAATGCAATGCTGATTGCATAGCAGATCCTCCACAGATATTTGCTCAAGAAATGGGCAGATGGGTGGGTGACTGGGCAGATGGATGGCAGGGTAGGAGGAGAAGGGTTCCTACAGAGTTGGCGAAAAGATTACTTACGTTAGTCCCAAATCCTCAGCAAGTTTTCCTTCTACAGAGCTAAGCTGGTGAGCCTGGGAGTTGAAAACTTTCCCAATTCTCTCAAATGGGCACTTCTGATTCTATTGAGAGCTTTCTGGAAGGATCCACTCTGACATTCTATGGAAAATAGCAAAAGCAGTAGGCCTTTGTCTCCTTCTCTGTCAAAGTGAAAGCGAGTGAAGTTGCTCAGTCATGTCTGATTCTTTGCGACCCCATGGACTGTAGCCTACCAGGCTCCTCCATCCATGGGATTTTCCAGGCAAGAATACTGGAGTGGGTTGCCATTTCCTTCTTCAGATCTTCCCCACCCAGGGATTGAACCTGGGTCCCCCACACTGTAGGCAGACACTTTACCGTCTGAGCCACCAGGGAAGTCCTCTATTAAATTCTTTCCTGCACTTCTGCTGAAAAGAAAGGCCTCACTCCCAGGGCTCCATCTCCTCCTGTTTGCCTACAAAGTGACTGGCGTAAGTGAGCAAATGAAAACCAGCAGATACTAGTTTTCAGATTGCAGACAAACAGAAAAATTTTAGGTACTAGTAACAGGTTTTTCCCACCAGTCATTTGGAGCTGGTTATTCCTACTTCTCAATATCTAAAATCACTAACTTTAAAACTTGAATCTGAAGAAAACAGTCTTCAAGGTACTCTAAAGCACGCTATGTGCTTGTCATCCCTTTTGATAACCAATGACTTGCATGAAATGGAAAAAAACAGGAAGGAGTTGTCACAAAAGTCATTTTACATGATTTCCATTTTGTGCTACAGCCAAGTGTCTCCTTAGCACATAGGACTGAAATGGTAGGTTGATGTCCCTTTCGAGAAGCATTCAAGAAACTTAAGAGGAAATGGCAGAAATGAGTTCAAATCACAAAATAAAAACCACAAGAGTGAATTTTCTGAGCACAGGCAGACTAAATGAAGGGGTGGAGAGAGGAATTGGGACAGGTCCTTTGCGGGGGTGGGGAGGGGAATCTTACTTCAAAGACTTCTTGAAACTTCTAGAGCTAGGTATTTCCACTGGATTTTCCAGGCCTAATCAGACTCCCTAGGACTCTGGTTCATTTATTTCTAGGCAGCAATTTTACCATTAAGAGTCAAATCTACCAGGGGAGTTTTTTCACCACTAATGAAACCTAGCATGGGTAATGGTCTTACGGCATATGATGGAATTTGGCAAAATCAATGGCCATTTGACATGGTTAACAAACTTTTGGATCATATCAATTAAATCCTTCACAGAAATTTCACCTAAGCACTACATATGTACAGCTGGAAGGCAGGTTCAAAAGAAAATCTCAGCTATATACATTACAACCATTAATGTGTTTTGCAGCTTTTTTTGTTTGTTTTTTTTTTAAGTTGGGACGAATCCAAATTGACCATGTGTATGCTGTCTTTGGCAATCCTATGGTTTTTCAAAACAACTATAAAAATAAAAGAAACATTTGCTCCTTGCTGCTAGTGTATACAACGTCTCCATAGGGTACTTTGTGCTCTTAGAATAAATGCTCAAGAACTTACAAAATGTTGTAGCTTATTATTTACCAATGTCTGCCAGTTTTAAGAAATGAAAGGGCTACGATGAGGGCTTCTGGGGTGGGAACTTTGAGATTTAACATCGTGATTAACATCAGAAGTAGTATCTAAACAAAACGCTGAAGAAAAAAGGGTTGAACTGGTGGCTCAGATGGTAAAGAATCCACCTGCAATGCAGGAAACCTGGGTTCGATCCCTGGGTTGGGAAGATCCCCTGGAGAAGGAAATGGCAACCCACTCCAGTATTCTTGCCTGGAGAATTCCATGGACAGAGGAGCCTGGCGGGCTGCAGTCTATGGGGTTGCAAAGAGTCGAATACGACTGAGCAACTAACACTTTAACACTTAACATCAGAAATAGTATTTAGAGAGAACACTGAAAAATAAAAGGGTTGAATAGAACCCTTGCTGCTTTTAAATACATTCTTCCCTTCAACTATTATGTGTGTATAATGAAAAGAAAAAAGTTTAAATAATCAGAGATTAAACATAGCAACCAGGTTTACTAGATAGCAACATTCTTAATGACAAAGTACTTTTGTGCTAATCTTGCTGTTTTCCCATCTGAACACTGAGTAGGATCAATAAATACCTGAATTGCAATGGAACATAAATGGACATTGGTGTTGGGAGTGACTGAAGTACTCCATTCTATTCTACTCCAAACTCAAAAGATTCCAAAGATTCTCTAATCATATCACATTGAGAGGCATCATCATAATTAGATTTGACTTTACTCTTTTTTAAAAAAAAGTTTTTAGGGCAACTCAATTCTAGTTCATTTAAGTCAAAGTCTTAGTTCGACTACCATGTACCAAATCTTCCCTGTATGACACACTTGGCCTATTAAGTGCTGACGATAATATCCACACAACAAAGGCTACAAACTTCCAGCACAATCTGAAGTATGTTATATTGATGAGCTTCGAAAGATCAGATAGGGACATGAGATAAATCTCAACACCTCTGACAGTTACATTTCCTGACTTTAGTTAGCTCTACTGTGTGTATGTAAGAGAAGGTCTTTATTCTTAGAAAATAAACACACAAGTAATTAAAAAAAAAAAAAAGGAGAACAATTTCACAAAGAGTCCAGAGAGAGAAAGAAAGAATGGTAAAGCAACTGGGGGTAAAATATGAAACTTTGAGGTTTATGGGTATAGGGCACACAAAAATTTCTGTCTCTTTTATTATCTTTTATGTTTAAAATTATGTGAAAGTTTTAATTTTACTTTAATACCCTAGAAAAGAATTTATTTGTAACACATGTAATTATCAGAGTAGCATATATTATGTATAAAATTTCATGTAAAGTAGTAAGAAAAATATAACAGAAAAGAACAAATGATAAAAATTATGAATAAGCAAACATAAAAGGGATTAAATGAAGAATTATAATATTTTCAAATGCTTAATTACTACTAATCATGGAAATATAAATTAAAACTACTTCATGAACCCATTAGACTGGCAGAAAGCAAGTGATAATACTAAGTGTAGGGGAGACTATGGGACAACAAAAACTCTCTGGTACTGCTGGTGGAAATGAAATTGAGTATGGTCAATATAGAGAGCAATTTAAGAATATCTAGTCAAGTTCAAGAAACATCTGTGAACCAAAGACACTAAAGTAGTTAGTTTCTCTTTGTGGGAGGTAGTTGCCGTAGTGGGGAGGGGAATACAAACATGGTGGGACAATATCTTATTTCTGAAATTGGTTGATAGATACATTGCTCATCATGGTATTACCTCTATTTTTGTATTTCATGATAAAACCAATAAAATACAACTTAATGATCTCTTAAAAAATCTCAACACCTCTGACAATATTCAATTTCAGAAAAAAACAACTTTCACAGCCACACAAAGAGCATTAGAGACGTACTCAAGTTCTCATAGCTTCTATTGTTCTATCATTGTGCAGAAGTTACTCTTGAGTTTTTATTCCAAAGCACTTGGTCATTCTTGTATCCTGTGGCGGATTCATGTTGATGTATGGCAAAACCAATACAATATTGTAAAGTAACTAACCTCCAAGTAAAATAAATAAATTCATATTTTAAAAAAAAAGAAAGAAAAACAGGCTAGGAAGAGGTAATGATTCATCTGTTTAGAACCAAAGGAGGTAATTCCTCTTTCAGCCCTCCTCTTACAACAGTAACAATAACAACAGTCATAGATTAGTAGTAGTAGCAGCCATAACAGCAGCAATAAGAAAGTAGTAGTAACAGTGAAAGTGAAGTGAAGTGAAAGCACTCAGTCGTGTCCGACTCTGTGCGACCCCATAGATGGCAGCCCACCAGGCTCCCCCGTCCCTGGGATTTTCCAGGCAAGAGTACTGGAGTGGGGTGCCATTGCCTTCTCCAGAGTAGTAACAGTAGTAGTCAGGATAATAGCAGCTGCCATTTACTGAACATATACTATGTGCCAAGTATTTTGCGTGTTTGATTTCTAGTCCCCTTAATAATACTGTAACTCTGATCATTATTGATGGAGACATGCTTAATTTCCCAAATTCAGCCAGATCTATTGAATTCCAAAGCCTGTTCTCCTTCTCTACCATCCAACTTCTGAAATAGGTTCATGTCTTGATTCTTAAGACAACATTTTCTAAGAAGTCAACTTATTTCATTCTTTTTTTTCTTCCTTGTAACAGCTTGTAACATTTGTCTCCTGTAACAGCAAGGAGATCAAACTAGTCAATCCTAAAGGAAATCAATCCTGAATATTCACCGGAAGGGCTGATGCTGAAGCTGAAGCTCTGATACTTTGGCCACCTGATACGAAGAACTGACTGTTAGGAAAAGGCCGTGATGCTGGGAAAGGTTGAGGGAAGAAGAAGAAGGGGGCAACAGAGGATGAGCTGGTTGGATGGCATCACTGACTCAATGGACACGAATTTGAGCGAACTCCAAGAAGTAGAGAGGGGCAGGGAAGCCTAGCGTGCTGCAGTCCACGAGGTCGGAAAGAGTTGGACACGATTGAGTGACTGAACAACAAGAAAATGCATGTCATGACTACAACACATTGCACTGGTTTTACCAATTGAGACACCAAAGGAAGAGCCAGTGCCCCAAAGGGAAGGTGGGGGTTTCCAAGGCTACACTTAGTGCGGAAGAGTCAATAGAAAGATTCTTCATCTAAGTGACATGGTTTGAACCAAGAGGATTTGAAATCTCAGCAACATTAACTACACCATGTAGAAGGCCCCTCTTTTGGGAAAAGGCCTGTTTAGAATTGCTGACCAGGACTTCATGAAAAGACCTTAATTTGGGACATGCTTTTCTACCATCAACTGACATCTTTATCAGAAGACTTTCAGAAGAAGGGAAATAGTTTCTTTTTCATATCCAATTCATTCTAAATAAAACCACCTCTGGGTCACTGACCCACTTTAGAGTATCATAAACAATAACAACTGAGGAGTAGAAATATATATAGGATTCCTTGCCATCATCCTTTTAACCTCATAGGTTTCTCCTAAACTTTTATTATGGGTTCATTCTTATTTAGATCTCTATCAATTATAGGGAGCTCTATTTAACCTGATGAAAGTTTGGGTTCAATTTTGTAAGGAAAGCCTAATAGATGCATTCAGACAAGGTGAAAAATGGTGCTGTCTGATAGAGTACAAACGCAACATAATTATAAACTCCAATTTGTGAAAATATAGACTGTTTCCTTTGAAAGCTAAATTTTAGATCATGACATATGTACACCATGACTTACTTCAGAATTTTAACCAAAAATAAAAAAATATATATCTGGGTGTAAGTGTGTTTACACGCTTTCTGGGTGAAAGTGTGAAATTCCCATTTTCACTTTCAAATGTGTTTGTGAAACCCAAGGGAGAGAACATTATGGAATGTTTCAGCTCTTCTTTCTCAAGAAATGTGGAATCTCGAGCCCAAGACACATAGTAGGCTATCATGATACCAGTTGACAAACTCTGAGGGTACTTTAGGGAGCTTCTATCTGTTGTCATATATGACTGAAATAAGAAAATATTCTTCTTCACCCGTCGCTCAATCTACAATCATAGGAAGGCTTTGTCTCCCTTCAGCACATCTAGTATTCACTTTGCCTGCCAAAATGCTGAAAGGAAAGTGTTAGTCACTCAGTCATGTCTAATTCTTTTGTGACCCCATAGACTGTAGTTGACCAGACTTCCCTGTCCATGGAATTCTCCAGGCAACAATACTGGAGTGGATTGCCATGCTCTTCTCCAGGGGATCTTTCCAACTCAGGGTTCGAACCTGGGTCTCCTGTATTGCAGGCAGATTCTTTAAATCTGAGCCACCAGGGAAGCCAAAAGGATGAAAATCACACCAATATTCAGGTCACAATATTAAAATGGAGGAAAAGACCCCAGGTATACACTTTCAAAGTGGGATGTGTCCCTGCAGTGACAAGATGACTATTTCTGAATGACGGAGGAGGGGGGCTGGGAACTGGGAGAAAAGAAACCCATTTTAAATAATGCTACTTGAAAGCCCCTCAAACAAGGCTGGGCTCATTTTGTTTTGTTGCTCTTTAAAAACTTTTATCAGTTCAGAATAACCATGATTCTCGTATTTCTATTATCCTTATCTTTTTCTTCTTTACTTCTGCTTGCCAGCGCTGGCTGTTGGAAGAAACAAATAATACATCTGAATAAACGTACAGTTCAGATTTTCAGAACTTTAAAAAAATATTGAATATTGCCAATGCCTTTTAAATGGAATGCCCAAACAACAGCATATCCTAGAGGGACTTCTATGGTAGTTTGAAACTTTACAAAATAAATGGCCAGGCGCCATGAGGCCACTTCCTGGATCCATCCTGCTGGGGAGTTTCGGGCATGCCTGGAATGTTCTGGCATGACACTCTCTGCTTATTGCCTTTTATTGCATGGAATTTATGACTTAGGAAAAGTTTCTTAATACTTTAAGGTAATAATTATTCTTTAGGCAGTAACAGCAAAAAGAAAAGGGTGAAAGTCGCTCAGTTGTGTCCAACTCTTTGTGACCCCATGGACTGTAACCCACCAGGGTCCTCTGTCCATGGGATTTCCCAGACAAGAATACTGGAATGGGTTGCCACTCCTTCTCCAGGGGATCTTCCTGACCCAGGGATTGAACCTGGGTCTCCTGAACTGGCAGATGCCCCAATTTTGTCTCAATTTGGGGGAAAAAAATTCTGATATGTTTTCATTTTGTTTCATGAAAATTATTTGAATTTCAGAAATTTATAAATTATCAATTAAGGATTTAGTAGTAATTGATGACCTTCTGCTACTTATTTCTTTATCTCATTTAATGACCTTCTGCTATTTATTTACTTAAAGACCTTCTAGTCTGCTTTGTTGATTATGCCAAAGCCTTTGACTGTGTGGATCACAATAAACTGTGGAAAATTCTTCAAGAGATGGGAATACCAGCCCACCTTACCTGTCTCCTGAGAAATCTGTATGCAGGACAAGAAGCAACAGTTAGAACTGGACATGGAACAACAGACTGGCTCCAAATCAGGAAAAGAGTACATCAAGGCTGTATATTGTCACCCTGCTTATTTAACTTCTATGCAGAGTGCATCATGTGAAATGCTGAGCTGGATGAAGCACAAGCTGGAATCAAGATTGCCGGGAGAAATATCAATAACCTCAGATATGCAGACGACACCATCCTTATGGCAGAAAGTGAAGAAGAACTAAAGAGCCTCTTGATGAAAGTGAAAGAGGTGAGTGAAAAAGCTGGCTTAAAGCTCAACATTCAGAAAACTAGGATCATGGCATCCGGTCCCATCACTTCATGGCATCCGGTCCCATCACTTCATGGCAAATAGATGGGTAAACAATGGAAACAGTGACAAGACTTCATTTTCTTGGGCTCCAAAATTACCACAGGTGGTGACTGCAGCCATAAAATTAAAAGACACTTGCTCCTTGGAAGAAAAGCTATAACCAACCTAGACAGCATACTAAAAAGCACAGACATTACTTTGCCAACAAAGGTCCGTCTAGTCAAGGCTATGGTTTTGCCCAGTGGTCATGTATGGATGTGAGTTGGACTATAAAACAAACTGAGCACCAAAGAATTGATGCGTTTGAACTGTGGTGTTGGAGAAGACTCTTGAGAGTCCCTGGGACTGCAAGGAGACCCAACCAGTCCATCCTAAAGGAAATTGGTCCTGAATATTCACTGGAAGGACTGATGCTGAAGCTGAAACTCCAATACTTTGGCCACCTGATGCGAAGAACTGACCCATTCGAAAAGACCCTGATGCTGGAAAAGATTGAAGGCAGGAGGTGAAGGAGATGACAGAGGATGAGGTGGTTGGATGGCATCACTGACTCAATCGACATGAGTAAACTCCAGGATGGTGACAGACAGAAGCCTGGCGTGATGCAGGCCATGGGGTAGCAAAGAGTAGTCGCTCATGAATGAGTGACTGAACTGAACTCAATGACCGTCTTGAGAATTCTTTTCACAATTATAGTGTAAACAAACACAACTTATTTTTTTGAAACATTTTCCATGCCTCTTGTCCATCTGACAAAGACAACCTCAGAGTAATCTTGTCTTAGCACCTAACACTTCCTTGTCTGAAGACATGCTTGGTATTAATACCTATCACTCACCTTCTAGAACAGTCCTTTGGAACACTCTTTCATAAAATTACACAGGGCAATATAACTCTAAACTGCAGGGAGAAAATGACTCTCCTTGAGCCTTCAGAACCAAAGATTAAGGCAGCAGTGAAGTTTCACTATGATGGAGTGAGCACAGTGAAGAAAGCAAACCTAGACAGAGCCAGCCTCACATGTCTGGGGGGCCAAAGGGCGCCATCAAAAAGAGGGGGACCATAGAGATGGATGAGGGATTTTTCCTGTGGGGGACCAATTGAATTTTATTTCACCATCTCTGGTGTTTATCCACTCAGAAAAATCATTGTCAGAAAGTCATTTTATCTTTGTAAGTATCATGGTGATATTTTTTCAGGAGAGGAACACTTTTACTGAATATATTGTTTAGACACAAAATGGAAGAGTTTGAGTCACTTTCTCTGAAAAATATAGATATGGAGGTAAGGCAATGGCACCCCACTCCAGTACTCTTGCCTGGAAAATCCCATGGATGGAGGAGCCTGGTAGGCTGCAGTCCATGGGGTCGTGAAGAGTCGGACATGACTGAGCGGCTTCACTTCCACTTTTCACTTTCATGGAGAAGGAAATGGCAACCCACTCCAATGTTCTTCCTGGAGAATCCCAGGGACAGAGAAGCCTGGTGGGCTGCCATCTGTGGGGTCGCACAGAGTTGGACACGACTGAAGCGACTTAGCAGCACCATCAAATATAGATAAATCAATTTTTAAGGAAAATGAGCAGACTCAATGGCTTATGAACCTTCCATGAAGCCGGTTCTATAACTGCATTTTGCATGAAGGGCTGCACAAACAGTGAAAAAGACCAAAATTTTCAGTAAGAGCCAAACACATAACTCTACAGATTGTGATGGTTTCATCCCCATCCTTGTGGCCTTACTCCATGGTCACTCAACAAGGATTCCTGAGAGGTGTCTCTAGCTCTCAGAGGTAATATTCAAATTTGCTCATATTTATTCAATAGAAATCAGAATAAAATATCCCTTCACAGATCATCAGAATAATGATAAAGAATTAGAAATTTACAACTGATTTCTTTACTGGTTGAAAGGAAAAATCACATCTCATTGTACTTAGCAGAATGTATTTTTTTCTTCTTCTTGCACTGATGATCATATTGCACCTGATCATTTTGTCTTATTTTCTGACTTTCTGGTTGAAAAAAAAAAATCCACTGGACAGAAAGGGGGATTATTCAGTTCAGTTCAGTCACTCAGTTGTGTCCGACTCTTTGCGACCCCATGAATCACAGCACGCCAGGCCTCCCTGTCCATCACCATCTTCTAGAGTTCACTCAGACTCACATCCATCAAGTCGGTGATGCCATCCAGCCATCTCATCCTCTATTGTCCCTTTCTCCTCCTGCCCCCAATCCCTCCCAGCATCAGAGTCTTTTCCAATGAGTCAACTCTTCGCATGAGGTGGCCAAAGTACTGGAGTTTCAGCTTCAGCATCAGTCCTTCCAGTGAATATTCAGGACCAATTTCCTTTAGGATGGACTGGTTGGATCTCCTTGCAGTCCCAGGGACTCTCAAGAGTCTTCTCCAACACCACAGTTCAAACGCATCAATTCTTTGGTGCTCAGTTTGTTTTATAGTCCAACTCACATCCATACATGACCACTGGGCAAAACCATAGCCTTGACTAGACGGACCTTTGTTGGCAAAGTAATGTCTGTGCTTTTTAGTATGCTGTCTAGGTTGGTTATAGCTTTTCTTCCAAGGAGCAAGTGTCTTTTAATTTTATGGCTGCAGTCACCACCTGTGGTAATTTTGGAGCCCAAGAAAATGAAGTCTTGTCACTGTTTCCATTGTTTACCCATCTATTTGCCATGAAGTGATGGGACCGGATGCCATGAAGTGATGGGACCGGATGCCATGATCCTAGTTTTCTGAATGTTGAGCTTTAAGCCAACTTTTTCACTCACCTCTTTCACTTTCATCAAGAGGCTCTTTAGTTCTTCTTCACTTTCTGCCATAAGGATGGTGTCGTCTGCATATCTGAGGTTATTGATATTTCTCCCGGCAATCTTGATTCCAGCTTGTGCTTCATCCAGCTCAGCATTTCACATGATGCACTCTGCATAGAAGTTAAATAAGCAGGGTGACAATATACAGCCTTGATGTACTCTTTTCTTGATTTGGAGCCAGTCTGTTGTTCCATGTCCAGTTCTAACTGTTGCTTCTTGTCCTGCATACAGATTTCTCAGGAGACAGGTAAGGTGGGCTGGTATTCCCATCTCTTGAAGAATTTTCCACAGTTTATTGTGATCCACACAGTCAAAGGCTTTGGCATAGCCAATAAAGCAGAAATTGATGTTTTTCTGGAACTCTCTTGCTTTTTCAATGATCCAGCAGATGTTGGATATTTGATCTCTGGTTCCTCTGCCTTTTCTAAAACCAGCTTGAACATCTGGAAGTTCGCAGTTCATGTATTGCTAAAGCCTGGCTTGGAGAATTTTGAGCATTACTTTAGTAGTGTGTGACATGAGTGCAATTGTGCAGTAGGTAGAGTATTCTTTGGCATTGCCTTTCTTTGGGACTGGAATGAAAACTGACCTTGTCCAGTCCTGTGGCCACTGCTGAGTTTTCCAAATTTGCTGGCATATTGAGTGCAGCACTTTCAAAGCATCATCTTTCAGGATTTGAAATAGCTCAACTGGAGTTCCATCACCTCCACTAGCTTTGTTCATAGTGATGCTTTCTAAGGCCCACTTGACTTCACATTCCAGGATGTCTGGCTCTAGGTGAGTGATCACACCATCGTGATTATCTTGGTCATGAAGATCTTTTTTGTACAATTCTTCTGTGTATTCTTGCCACCTCTTCTTAATATCTTCTGCTTCTGTTAGGTCCATACCATTTCTGTCTTTTATCAAGCCCATCTTTACATGAAATGTTCCTTTAGTAAGCATCTGAATGCAGAGTTCCAAAAAATAGCAAGAAGAGATAAGAAAGCCTTCCTCAGTGATCAATGCAAAGAAATAGAGGGAAACAACAGAATAGGAAAGACTAGAGATCTCTTCAAGAAAATTAGAGATACCAAGGGAACACTTTATGCCAAGATGGGCTTGATAAAGGACAGAAATATTATTGTCTGGCTATTAGGAGAACAGAGACACTGAGATTATTCTTATCTTAAATATGATAGGTATCTTCAAAATGAAGGCCTCTCATAAGAACACAGCTATTCATTGAAACATGTATATTACCATATGTAAAATAGATGACCAGTGCAAGTTTGATGCATAAAGCAGGGCACTCAAAGCTGGTGCTCTGGGACAACCCAGAGGGATGGGGTGGGGACAGAGGTGGGAAGGGGGTTCAGGATGGAGGGACACATGTGCCACCCGTGGCCGATTCATGTTGATGTATGGCAAAACCCACCACAATATTGTAATTATCCTGCAATTAAAATATATAAAGTAATTTTTTTAAAAGAACACAGCTATTGAAAATTTCTATGCTCTTGACTAAAAGCATCTACACTAAGATACTTGTTTCAACTTACATAAAGTTATTTGGGCTTCCCAGGTGGCTCAGTGGTAAAGAGTCTGCCTGCCAATGCAGGAGACACAGGACATGAGGATTTCATCCTTGGGTTGGGAAAATCCCCTGGAGTGGAAGGCAGTGTGCTCCAGTATTCTTGCCTGGGAAATCCCATGGACAGAGGAGCCTGGTGGGCTACAGTCCATGCAGTCACAAAAGAGTTGGACATGACTGAGTATATTAAAAAGCAGAGACATTACTTTGCCAACAAAGGTCCGTCTAGTCAAGGCTATGGTTTTTCCAGTGGTCATGTATGGATGTGAGAGTTGGACCATAAAGAAAGCTGAGTGCCAAAGAATTGATGCTTTTGAACTGTGGTGTTGGAGAAGACTCTTGAGAGTCCCTTGGACTGCAAGGAGATCAACCAGTCCATCCTAAAGGAAATCAGTCCTGAATAGTCCTTGGAAGGACTGATGCTGAAGCTGAAACTCCAATACTTTGGCCACCTGATGCAAAGAACTGACTCATTGGAAAACACCCTGATGCTAGGATAGATTGAAGGTGGGAGGAGAAGGGGGCGACAGAGGATGAGATGGTTGGATGGCATCACCAATGCGATCGACATGAGTTTGAGTGAACTCCAGGAATTGGTGATGGACAGGGAGGCCTGGCATGCTGTAGTCCATGGGGTTGCAAAGATTCAGACACGACTGAGCAACTTTCACAAGCTACACCCCAGAGGATCTTGTTCCATCTGGCTGGGCCCCTGTTCAAGGTGACCTCTGTGCACCAGGGTGAGAACCACTGGACTAGACAATGACAAAGGCCTTTTCAGCTTGGGGTTTTCATGATGTGTACCTCTTGTGAAATAAACAGTCTCTGCCTTCAGGTACAAACAAAACAATGCCTATATAACCTCTGCTTCAGCACTGAACATTCACATTTGATTCATGCCATTCCAAGTCTCTGCTTGAGGAGCTGAGAATCCATAGTTTTGTGCGTACACACACACACATGCAGAGGTATATACATATTAACAGTTTCTTTGGAAGACAGATTTAAAATTGACTAACAGATTTAATGAGTCACTTTTGATCTCTGGAAATTATTCACTTTGACTATCATACAATAAAAACTATTATCCATCATATAAAAGCCATTTGGGTGAAACTCTCAGCTGCTGGCCTATTCTCTGCCGACTTCCTACTTGGTAGAAAGCCCCAGGCTGTGTTTGATACAGACAGCTACCCCAGGAAGGTAATGTAATCCTGAACATGAACTGCCACAGCTAGTACATCTGGGGATAGTAGATAATATCAGTTGCACCTAAATCATGTTTGGAGAAGGGATTAAAAAATATTCAATATGCCTCTGGAGGTTGAAATATTGCTAAAACTGCCCCAAGGGTGGACTGGGCAGGCCCAGACACCTCAAGACAGGCCAGGGGCCTGGGGTGGAAGAAGCCTGCCATGCACAGCCTTGGGGTAGCCGCCAGCCTGCCACTCAGGGTGTCTACAGATGGAGGGAGGGGATTCTGCAAGGACTGGGCTTTCTTGACTCAAAATAGATTTGGTTTTGGAGGTCATGGCTTCCCTGCTATCTCAGGCAGGAAAGTATCTGTCTACAATGTGGGAAACCTGGGTTCGATTCCTGGGTCAGGAAGATCCCCTGGAGAAGGGAATGGCAACCCACTCCAGTATTCTTGCCTGAAGAATCCCCATGGACAGAGCAGCCTGGTTGGCTATAGTCCACGGGGTCGCAAAGAGTCGGACACAGCTGAGCGACTAACACTTGGAGAAAACACAAAGAAGTCAATGCCTTGTGAAGAATGAAGCTGCACTTTCCTCTCTGCATGCCAGCAAAGATGCTTTGGTTAACTACAGATGTCCCAGCCTCAGCACCACAGACATTTACCACTTGATGATTCTCCGCCATGGGCTGTCCAGTGTATTTAGGATGCTGAGCAGCATCCCTGGCCTTGATCCACTAGATGCCCCTGGCCCTTCAAGTTGCCATGATAAGGCAAATGTGTGCCGCTAAGTTTACCCACTAAGGTCTTCACGATTTCTTACCATCCTACCTCAAAGGGGAACTAAAGAGAACTCTGTTCTGAGGCAGTAGAGAACAAAACATATACATAAAAAATATGCACACAAGAAAATACATATGTATATAGTATTATTTTATCCTGCCCTTGTGAATGACAAATATTTCATCACCTGTGTCTGAACTCAAGTCTTTAAAAAGCAAACAGTCTCTTTATAATACTTTCTCATAAGAAATCACTGGCGAGCAATTTGTTGATTCAGAAATGAATGCAGAGGCCTACAAGGCAATATTTTGCTGGCTTATGTATTCAAATTTCAAAAGAATGGCGGGTGGGCTATGATTTTTCTTATTTACCTGATGGGCAAATTGCACCGTATCATTTAACTTGGAATTACTCACCCTAACAGAGTGAAAGCAATAGTTTGTTGGTTTTGGTAAAAGTGGAACTACATATGTCACCACCACATGTAAAGGATTGAGCTGACTTAAGGTGTTGCTCCTGTGGAAATTGTGCTGTGTTTGTGCTCATTGCTCAGTCATGCATGACTCTTTTTGGCGACCCATGGACTGTAGCCTGCCAGGCTCCTCTGCCCATGGAATTTTCCAGGCAAGAATACTGGAGTGGGTTGCCATTTCCTCCTCCCGGGGATGTTCCCACCCCAGGGATCAACCTGCATCTTGTGTCTCCTGCATTGGCAGGCAGGTTCTTTACCACTGTGCCACCAGGAAAGCCTACTCTGGAAATTGCCTACTTCCAAAAGCTGAAGGGAAAATACATTTCAAGGAGAAGCAGTGTTCAGAGAAGACAGCAGGGACGTTTGCACTGTGCATTCCTTTGGAGTGGCTGTCAGGGCAACATAGGAGGACTCCAGTCCATGAAAAATCTGGGCCAGACCCTTCCTTATTAAAGGTCTGCTGATCACAGGTTGAATTGTAGCTCTTCTCACATGCTTTCCTCAGAGGTCTCCATTTCCTTCCTGAACAGGACTCATAGGTCGAGTCCATATCCAGGCGCGGGCGCCATTTATGTCATTTCCACTGTGAAAGGACCCATCTCTAGGAAGACGGTGTGAGAGGTCACCAGAGGAAATACCATTGTGTGGCCCAGCCAGCTGGGGGCATGGCTAACTTTATCTGTGAGGGAGTTTATGCGAACTTAGGTGTTAGGATGAATATCCTGGCTTGGTAGAGAGATTTATTTCTCGATCCTTTGACCCTTTCACATGGCTGTCCAGAGCTAAGCTGCTCTTGGTTGGTGGCATCAGATTTAAGGCTGAGAGGAGTGAAATGGGTAGGCTTTCCAACTCATGCTCAGTATGGCTGGTCGCTTCTGGAAGATCAAGGAGACCCAAGGTCCCTGCTTCCCAGGTGGCTTACTGGTAAAGAACCTGCCTGCCAGTGCAGGAGACAAAGAGACATGGGTTCCACCCCTGGGTCAGGAAGATCCCCCGGAGAAGGGCATGGCTACCCACTCCAGTATTCTTGCCTGGAGAATCCCCATGGACAGAGGAGCCTGGTGGGCTACAGTCTGTGGGTTGCAGAGTCGGACACAACCAAGCACGCATGCCATGCCAAGGTCCCCGTACAAACTTCACCCAGGAGGGAGATGATTTTCTTGCCCCTGATCTGCTGAATAAGGCTCTAGAGTGTCCCAGCCAATGAGGATCTTACCCAATTATAATGGTTCAGCTCATCAAATGAAGTGGTTCCGGTTTCTCTTTTATTCTAGAAACTCATCTGGAAACACACTTGGCAAAGGCCACCATGCTGCCTTTGTGCCGCTAGACTAAAGTCCTGTAGGTCAGTGCTGGGGGTGGTAAGGGAGGGTGGTAAGGTAAAGGTAACTCTCCTTCAAGATGCTGCTTAAAGGTGTTTTACGATGTGGTTCAAGCATATTTGTTTATTCAACACTGAAAACCAGCTATTACCAAGAGGAATAATGAGCATTTGCAAATCTCCAGATTGACAGTTTGCAAAGCACTTTCGAGTATTATTTGATTCTTGAAACAACCGTATATCCCCTGCAAAAATATGAGAATGTTAATACCCGCTCATTAGGGATCTTGGCAGGATTAAATGAGATAATATAGGTCCAGGTATCTAGCTCAGCATCTAGTGGGTGGGAGAAGCTCCTTAACCACTTGGAATGTGAGGACATAGAAATTAAATAGCATTAACTGTGGTTAGAGAAATTGGAGTTTGGTGTTCCAACTCAGGGACCCTATCTTGGCCCTAACTAATCATCACCTATGATTAAGGCAGAAAGAACTATGGCCCAAATGTACCCCACTTCAGAAAATTAATGAGAAGGAAAAAGAGCTTAAGTGATGGAGAGACAAAGTGCTTTTTTGCCTTAACTTCTGACACAAGGCTTGGCTGGACACAAGAAATTTCCTTTAAAGTAGTAACTAAATTGAAGCCAATCTATTTTTCTATTCTGATATAAATAAAGGAGTAAAATTAAAAATTAAATATGGAAATCCTTATGGAATAATTTTTATTTACTTACAGTCATGTTGAATTATTCAGTATTCACCAGCTACTCAATATATTAGTGTTAAATGAAGGAATGAATGAGTCTCTCAGTCTCTAAATTCATTCCATCACTTGAAATGTGATAATTCATTTGCTGTGGTTAAAAATGTAAATTTAGCATCTTGGTTTATGAGTTTGACATTTCAAATCTCTCAAGAGACCTAAATGAGTTCTTACTCATATTTAGTTATTTTTGGCAAAGCCTGTATATAAGTGAAAATGGTCGCCACATGTTAGTCAATAACAAAGGTTTGGGGTCTATTATCCATTCCTTTTTCCAGGATTGCTTATCAGAATTGTAGGTTTACATTAGTTTCCTAGACCAGAACGGCTCAAATATAAATGTACACAGGAAATACTCGGGGATCTTATTGAAATTCTCCTCCATTAAAATAAGTAAATTAAAACAACAACAACAATAACAAAAATGCAGGTTCTCATTCAGCGGGTTTGAAATGAGTTTGAAGTCTGATTTTAACTTGTGCCTTAGCCTTGTCATTTTCAATTTGTGTGAACTTAGGTTAAGGAAAACAAACCACAACTAAGTTCTCTAAGCCTTATTTGTCCATCAGTGCAACAGAGGTATAATTGAGGGTTAAACCCTGTAATGCTTGACCCTGGGGAAGCCCAGGGTTCCTCTTTCCATTACTGTTATACCCTGAAGGCTGATCTTTCTCCCCTTTCCCCAAGTTTTAAGCCTTCCCTGTAGCTATAAAGACAATATAGGTTCTTTTAAGAAGTTAATGTAAAGTTGATGTAAATCAAAGTGAATAGTCTTCCTCTTCAAGCCTTCTATTTCTTCCTCTACTAACTCCAGTTCATTCTTAAAGGACTAACTGTAGGCTCACCAAGGACTACTTTAGGTTAGCTTTCCATAAAATTCTCTCAGACATTCCATGTTGTCTCTACTACCCCTTCATCATTACACTGCCTTCCATATTATTATATAAACACTTTTGGGGCTAAAGGGCTTCCCCAGTGCTCAGACAGTAAAGAATCCTGCAATGCAGGAGACCTGGGTTCAATCCCCTGGGTTGGGAAGATCCCCTGGAGAACTGAACAGCCACCCACTCCAGTACTCTGACCTGGAGAATCCCATGGACAGAAGAGCCTGGCAGACTACAGTCCATGGGGTTGCAAAGAGTTAGACACGACTGAGTGACTTTCACTTTCTTTTTGGGCTAAAAGCCTTCCTGCCTCAACTGGTTGTCCATTTCTCAAGCTCAGTGACTGTGTCTCATAGTTATTTTCTATCTCATTATTCCTTTTCCAGTGACTAGCTGTTGTTCAGTCACTAAGTTGTGTCTGACTCTGTGACCCCATGGACTGCAGCAAGCCAGGCTTCCCTGTCCTTCATTATCTCCCAGAATTTGCACAAACTCATGTCTATTGAGTCAGTGATGCCATCCAACCAGCTCATCCTCTGTCATCCCCTTCTCCTCCTGCCTTCAATTTTTCCCAGCATCAGGGTCTTTCCTAGTGAGTTAGCTGTTCGCATCGGGTGGCTTTTTAAAATAAGCTACCAGGTATTTTATCAGTAGTAAATACTTATTGAAACAAATGGAACAGCCATTAATAATTTAATGAGATGA